>NW_025964090.1:442500-525000 GCF_023055435.1 Haliotis rufescens
GTCCTTCAACTGGACACATGTTTCTGTCTGCGTTTTCTTCTTGCGACGGGAAAAATCCCGTATGCTGTTGGATCTGAATTTACTTCCCTTACAATCAGGAGCGGCACAATTAACAACTTGTGACACTTGACACGCAAAGCAAATGAGTAACAGATAACATTTCTTCAACAATTTGGACATATTATCTTCGGAGCAGGAGTGCCTCTCAACCGTAAATCTATATATTTCTAAAATTCTAGAAGAATTCTTTTTCACTTAAAGTAAGACAGGCAACCCGACCCCCAGCTGAAAGTCTTTATTTTTTCTAGCTCTATCAACACCACACCCTAAAATCGGAACTTCTCAGGTGGCAGTCGGGTTTGTTGACTACAAAGTCACGCCGGAGCCCTAATATGGGTGAGTTTCAATGCTTTAAGCCAACATTTCTGTTAAACGCTTCCTGTGCGAGGCAAAGGTGTCATTTTCAACCCAAGGTACACGTTACCCGAGCTGTCTGCTAACGCCATCTAGCGCACATACCCATAAGTCTGGTTAAGGTCGCCATTGTCACCTTGCGGGTCAGGGAGTGTCAGCGAATAGAGCCCTCGCCGAGACGGCGCAGTGACCATGGACCAGGGGCTGTGTGATACCCAAGTCGTGTTTACTTTGTGTTGTTGGTTCTTCAGTTGTATTGCCGCTATCTTGATTCGGAAATGTACACAGAGGCTTGGTGGTCGTGTAGAGGATCCAGGTATCTTGGAAACAGTTTCAAAGAGCCTTCTGCTTTCTCTATAAACTTGCCAGAGTGTATATAGTTCTACTTCATCAGACGTCGTTTGGTTAGAGTATGGTGCGGGGAGAAGTACCGAAGGTTCTTGACGATAATGGGGAATGGCGGGAGATATGGTCTAGTTTATGTACCAACTGATGGCTACTGCTAGGCATGAGGGTTGCTGAAGATAATGGAGTAGGAAGATGACTTGGGCGGGATTACTTTAAAGGGATAATGTCGATTGGGTTGGGGGTATCTGTGGGGGAGATGTAAGTTATTGCTAGGTTTGGTGTGGTCGGGCGATAACAGGATGGCACGAGGAAGTGTATTGTGTTGGGATAGGGTTGGGGTGTTCAAGGGTGAGCGTTACTTGGGTTGTGGGAGATGTGTTGGGGTGTTGTTGGTGTGGAAAAAATGGGGTGGCATTGTTCGAGCGGGTGGTGGACATAGGGTGAGGGTATAGCTGGAGCGGGTGACGGATATGAGATGAAGGCCCAGCGGAACGGGTGACGGATATGGGGTGGGGGTATAGCTGGAGCGGGTGACGGATATGAGATGAGGGCCCAGCGGAACGGGTGACGGATATGGGGTGGGGGTATAGCTGGAGCGGGTGACGGATATGAGATGAGGGCCCAGCGGAACGGGTGACGGATATGGGGTGGGGGTATAGCTGGAGCGGGTGACGGATACGAGGTGGGGGTATAGCTGGAACGGGTGACGGATATGAGATGAGGGCGCAGCGGGAACGGGTGACGGATATGGGGTGGGGGTATAGCTGGGCGGATATGAAAGGGGTGAGGGTACAGCTGGAGCGGGTGACGGATATGAGATAAGGGCGCAGCGGGAACGGGTGACGGATATGGGGTGGGGGTATAGCTGGAGTGGGTGACGGATATGAGATGAGGGTGCAGCGGGAACGGGTGACGGATATGAGGTGAGGGTATACCTGGAACGGGTCACGGATATGGGGTATAGCTGGGCGGATATGCATAGGGTGAGGGTACAGTTGGAGTTGGTGACAGATACGAGGTGAGGGTATAGCTGGAACGGGTGACGGATATGAGTGAGGGTATAGCTGGAACGGGTGACGGATGTGAGGTTTTACTATGTGGCTGGAGGATACGAGTAAGGTTTATGTAGCTGGAGCGGATATGGATACTTAGTGACGACGTAGCCGATAACATCGAGGATATATGAGGCATAAGTGTATGGGTCGGATATGGGGTCCGAATAAACATATTGGTGACGTATAAATGTGGTGAGATTTGTACCGTGCGTGTTTACAGATATTCGGGGAAAGTACCTAAAACTATTTGATGAGATTTGGGTGGACATGGAATGACGTATGACTGATAATGCTAAATGAAGCGAAAAAATATGACGACGATATGTACATAATCGAGTCTGGACCAGACAATCCAGTGACTGACGTCATGACCATCGATACTCGCAATTGGGATAGTAATATGCAATCAACAGAGTCACCGAGCCAAATCACCCGATTCACTTAGTCTCATCTTATGACAAGCACAGGTTGCTTGAGACCTATAAATATGGGTCATTGAGTAAGGATATTTAATCCACAATTTGTCACGTTCATCATAAAAGTTTCAGGCAGTTTGATTAATGGCGAATGTATCCTCAAACGGCCATCAACTGCTAGGCATCCTTTGTACACAAGATAAAACCTCGCCCTCCATCCGAAACACTTCCATTTTATGGCCTTCGGATTACCAGAATAATTTTCACATAACACTTTACCCAACAAATCCCAGACAATTAAATTGCCCGTAAGCCCACAAGGTCGAAAGGGTTTGAAACACGGGGCTAACAGCGTCCAATACAATATACCCACCACCCCCGTTTACAAAGTCACTGTCCGCTTACCACTGCGAAGTTGAGCCACTTGTAACCCTTTTATGTACCCTAGCCAGGCAAATGCCACTTTAAACAGATACCATTCATCTCGAGCGTCAGGCCGGTTGACACATGAATGATCACTGTCCTGTCAGATCCCGCCTAACGTAGTGGACACAGCAAACAGACTCAACTCAGAACGAGGCCTGGATCACACGTCACGGGACTGACCTTCGCCTTCTACGAGATCTCGCGAACCGTGTAACATAAGATCCTGTTTGACGCGAAGTGAACATTTGATGGTCGGGATATTATCAACACTTTTCTTGTCTTTCCTGTTATTGATACATTAGTTGTGGATGATTAGTTGAGTCTTCCGCAGTGGCTTTCCTGCAGTTGTACTTCTGCTACTACTACTACTACTACTACTACTACTACTACTACTACTACTACTACTACTACTACTACCACCACAAATGATGCTGCTACTACTACTAATGCTACTACTACTACTACAAATGCTACTACTACTACTACTACTACTAATGCTACTGCTACTACAAATGCTACTACTATTACTACCACACATACTACTACTACACATGCTACTATAACTGCCACTACTACTACTACTACTACTACTACTACCACTACCACTACTAATACTACCACAAATGCTGCTGCTACTACTACTACTAATAATAATGCTACTATTACTACAAATGCTACTACTACTACTACACATGCTACTACTACTACTACTATTACTACTACTGCTTCTGCTACTACTGTTTCTACTTCTACTACTACTACTTACATGCTACGACTTATACTGTTACAGCTTCTACTACTACTTCTACTACTACTACTACCACTACTGCTACTACTACTACTACTACTACTACTACTACTTCTACTACTATTCCATCTGTCGCAGCTTCTACTACCACTACTCTACTACTACTAAGACGACGACTACCACTGCTACTACTGCCACTGCTGCTACTGCCACTGCTGCTACTGCCACTGCTACTACTGCCACTGCTGCTACTGCCACTGCTACTACTGCCACTGCTGCTACTGCCACTGCTACTACTGCCACTGCTGCTACTGCCACTGCTACTACTGCCACTGCTACTGCCACTGCTACTACTGCCACTGCTGCTACTGCCACTGCTACTACTGCCACTGCTACTGCCACTACTACTACTGCCACTGCTGCTACTGCCACTGCTGCTACTGCCACTGCTGCTACTGCCACTGCTGCTACTGCCACTACTACTACTGCCACTGCTACTACTGCCACTGCTGCTACTGCCACTGCTGCTACTGCCACTGCTACTACTGCCACTGCTGCTACTGCCACTGCTGCTACTGCCACTGCTACTACTGCCACTGCTACTACTGCCACTGCTACTACGTGCCAACAATTCCTGTTGCTGCCTCTACTACCATTGCTCACGCAGTGTTTCAGTTAGAGCCAATGTTCCGATGACAGCCGCAACTGTATCTACTACACCTTCAGCTGCTACTCACGTCACTGTAACTACTGTCCCTGCAACCATATTGATGTCAACTCGGCTTTGGTGTCTCTTTGAATACGCTTATTCTCGATATCTGAAATTTGATCGTCCTTGCTAGATGAACAGCTGGTGCTGCTCATTCACTGGCATGTTCAAGCATAGATGCAATGACACTGCACCAAGGGGGAAAAAATATTTCATCAAATATGTAAAATGAGTGAGTGAGTGAGTGATTTGGGTTTAACGCCGCTTTTAACAGTATTCCAGTCATATCACGGCGTGTCAGCTTAATGTGGGAGGAAAGCCCGAAGTGATGCAGGTCTCAGACGTTTACCACTTCGGTGAAACCCACGAGCACGGGTATGGTGCTGACAAACTTAGAAACATAATCGGGGCGAACCGGGATTCGAACCCACAATCATAGGTTTCTGGCGTGCCTAAGGGACGCAACTCTGCACAGCGAATCGCGGCGCCTTAGACGACTGGGCCACCCGTGCCCCCCCCCCCCCCCCCCAAATATGTAAAAAGAAATGCTATCAGCGTTTTCTTTGTTTTCCCTTCTTGAACAAAATGATCCATTATTAGAATGATCAACAAAAATATATGACGATACGTCAAGCCGATCGTCACTCAAGGACGAACAAGGGCAAAAGTGATGTCATAAAAAAAATCCGGAATAAATAATTTAGCCCGGATCGTGAAACCAGGTCCAACCGAGCAATTGACGTTTGTGAATAAAATATAATAGTAGTGATACGGTATCTGGCATTATAAGAAACGGCATTCATTTCTAACAGCTTATATATATAAAAAAAATCACAATCGTGAAACCGGTTGAGTAAATTTGACTGTTCTTTTGAACGTGTATAGTTATCACATGTCTTACAAAGCGTTTTGATAATTAAAAGTGATGCTAAGACCACGTGGTCGTCAGTCGTACGGTACTACAATTAAACGTAAATGTCACCACCGTCAATCTGTAACGCACGAGACAACATCTTCATTTGTCGTGTCAGCTACGATACTCCCTGTGAAGCACATGCTCCAGTCTATACCACTGTGAATGACTCACTAACCATTGTCATCTAACTGTCTTGTTTGACAAGTTTCCTCACAGGACAACGGCTACTCTTATGACCTAAGTGTTATAAACGGGTCATGCGGGTCGGAAGAGTTATGTCCCCTTGGTTGCAATCTCATTAAAATCAGATCTTAGTTCTCGCTACCGCTAAATAAAGCTCTGAGGACATCCCATTACGGGTCACGTCAGACCGGCCTTGCGCGAACATTGACCGACCAATGGAATGACCAATCAGAAGGCAGCTTTCTCGAGCCTTACGGTACTAATTTCAAATTGGCGACTACGCTTCGAAACATATTTTGACAAATTCTCGATTACAAATTTGAAACCTGAACAAAAGAACATTCTGGAATGTCTAATAGATGGTCTAGATTGTATGGATTCAGTCGTTAAACCCGTAACTATCGTTCGTGTTCGAGGTTGCATGATGAGAAATCACATTCCGACTGTCACTTTCATAATCTGGTAAGCGATACTCTGATTGGTCGGATGAAAGGTCGTTCTGACTTGACCCCTAATGGGATGTCCTCAGATCTTTGTTTAGTGGTAGCGAGAACTGAGGTCTGATTTTAATGAGATTGCCTTGGTTGATTTCCCAATAACACGATTCTTATACAGTGAAACTTGGTTCGTGCGGATAGCTCATCCAACTGGACGCCTATGCTTAGACTAACATCTAGTCCCTGAAATGAACATATCGTACAGGAAAAAACAGTTGTTCAGTTATGTTAATAAAAATATAATAAATAGGAGCTCAGAGACTCTCTTCATTTGATACCGCAGTAATCTAGACTTGCCAAACATTATAGACTTGCGTGGGCTGTATTTGATATATTTGTATCAGGGTCTGAAAGACAGGCTAGTCTACACTTAACGAAAGACGCAGGACTCCATACCCCGAAAGTTGGTAATGTGGAAGATTTCTTCATTGGAAACAATACTACAGTAAACTACGGTTATAACGAACTCAAAGGGACTACTAATTTTAGTTCGTTATATCCGTAGTTCGTTATAAGCATATATACAGCATAACTACAGCAAATAGTCGGGACCAAAAAGGTAAGTTCGTTATATCCGTCAGTACGTTATAAGCGTGTTCGTTATAACCGTAGTTTACTGTATTTGGATTAACCAGGTCCCATTTAACAATGAAACCGCTTTAATCTGCACTGGTATTCCACCGGAGACCCCGCCTTCCTGAGTACTAAGGCATTACCAATGATTGGTTATACCTAAAGTTGTAAATCTGGACAATTTCAGAGGTAGCGATACCTTCCGAATGTTTCATTGTATAATGATTGACGGAGAGTGGTGTATCAACTGACCAGAGACATATCAAGAGACCCGTGACGATCCGGGATAGAATAGGTCTTCAGCAACCCATGCTTGCCGTAAAAGGCGACTATGCTTGTCGTAAGAGGCGTCTAACGGGATCGGGTGACCAGGGTGACCAGGCTCGCTGACTTGGTTGATGCATGTCATCGATCCAAATTGCGTGGATCGATGCTCATGATGTTAATCACTGGATTGTCTGGTCCAGACTCGATTATTTACCGACCGCTGTCATATAGCTGGAATATTGCTGAGTGCGGCGTTCAACAACAAACAAACAAACATATTAAGAAACAGATACCATTACATTATACTTCATGTTTTATCGCTCGTTTTTTTTCATTGCCTGTGGGGATACTGGCTCAGCATTGATCCTCACCAACATATGCTGGTAGAAGTAGTAGTAGTAGTAGTAGTAGTAGTAGTAGTCTTCAGTAACTTCAGTAAAAGGCGACTATGCTTGTCGTAAGAGGCGACTAACGGGATCGGGTGGTCAGGCTCGCTGACTTGGTTGATGCATGTCATCGTATTCCAATTGCGTGAATCGATGCTCATGTAAATCACTAGATTGTCTGCTCCAGTTTCTATTATTTATAGACTACCGTCACATATTGGAATATTCCTTAGTGTGGCATTAAACAGCAAACAAACATTGGTAGTAGTAGTAGTAGTAGTAGTAGTAGTAGTAGTAGTAGTAGTGGTAGTCGTAGTTGCTAGTCAGCTGACTACGTCTTCAGCGTCTATTAACACCGCTTCTTGTACTATTTCGATCACTTCTTCATCGGTAGCAGTCTGCTTCATATGCCATAAGATGGATCGATGCTAATAATATTAATCACAGGGTTTTCTGGTCTTTACAGGCCATCATCATATAGCTGATGTTTTGGCGACCATGCTTGTCGTAAAAGGCGACTAACGGGATCGGGCGGTCAGGCTCGCTGACTTGGTTGATGCATGTCATCGATCAAAATTGCGTGGATCGATGTTCATGATATTAATCACTGCATTGTCTGGTCCAGACTCGATTATTTACAAACCGCCGTCATATAGCTGGAATATTACTGAGTGCGGCGTTAAACATTAACCAACCAAGGTGAATACGGCGCTAAGCAATACACACAAACGCATGCACGCGCTCTTTTTGTTGACGTAAAAAATCTGATAACTGAACACAGGAGTTAACTTACTTCTTCCAATATTCCTGCTGCTCCGTTATTTTACTCCATCATAATACGTTACAGAGTACACCCACCTATCAGGACAATGTTTTTGTTCCATTCAGTTTTATCATTTTTTAATTATTGATAGACATGATGAATTAGGCACTGGCTCAGCTTTATATATTGAATTAGTTGTGCGATCGTGTTCATAACATATGTTACATGATTAATGTTATCCTGATATTGCCGCGACAACGATTCGGTCTTCATGCACTACTGAGAATGTAACATTTGCTATGCAGTACACAAGGAAGGACGCGCAACCCGCAGCGAGAATACTGTGACGAATCCTTTGTATGTCATTCATCAGTGAGTTCATTCCATTCAGCTTATGTGGAACCAACATCTGTCTCCAGGAGTTTTAACTGGTGTGTGGCCTTTAGCTGCGAAAGATAATTATCATGCATAGATGGTCCACGATTGGCAACTTATAAATGAACGTTGTTCATGTCGTATGGATATTATCGGGAAATATATGGGGGCACGATCGACGTTACTATCAGGTGTACGATCGGGGTGTGTGTGCGGGATGTGGGGTGTGGGGGTGTGGGGGTATCAGGGTCCCATCAATGGTAATATCTATCAGGGTAATTGTCAGGGTAATTATTGTCGATAAGGGTACAACCAGCGGTAATTGGGTAGTATCAGTGGTAATATCCAGGGTACTATTAAAGATAATATCATGGGGAGGATCTATCAGGGGTACTGTCAATATACTATCAATGGTCATTTCAGGGTTACTATCAGGGATACTATCAGGGTAATATTAGTATACTGTCAAGGGTAATATCAGGATACTATCAGTATAGTGTCATGGTTAATATCAGGGTTACTATCATGGTAATATCAGTATACTATCAGGTGTAATATCAGGGTTACTATCAGGGCAATATCAGGGTAACTGTCAGGGTAATATAAGTATGCTGTCAGGTGTAATATCAGGGTTACTATCAGGGCAATATCGGGGTAACTGTCAGGGTAATATAAGTATACTGTCAGGTGTAATATCAGGGTTACTATCAGGGCAATATCAGGGTAACTGTCAGGGTAATATAAGTATACTGTCAGGTGTAATATCAGGGTTACTATCAGGGCAATATCGGGGTAACTGTCAGGGATACTATTATGGTAGTATCAAAATACTGTCAGGAGTACTATCAGGGTTACTATCAGGGTAATATAGTATACTGTCAAGGGTAATATCAGGGTAATATAATATACTGTCAGGGATAATATCATGGTAATATCAGTATACCGTCAGGGGTAATATCTTGGTAACATCAGTATACTGTCAGGGGTAATATTAGGGTTACTATCATGGTAGTATCAATATACTGTCAGGGGTAATATCAGGGTTACTATCATGGTATTATTAATATACTGTCAGGGGTAACATCAGGGTTACTATCATGGTAGTATCAATATACTGTCAGGGGTAATATCAGGGTTACTATGAGAGTAATATAGTATACTGTCAGGGGTAATATCAGGGTACTATCAGTATACCGTCAGGGGTAATATCAGGGTTACTATGAGAATAATATAGTATACTGTCAGGGGTAATATCAGGGTTACTATCATGGTAATATCAATATACTGTCAGGGATAATATCAGGGTTACTATCAGAGTAATATAGTATACTGTCAGGTGTAATACCAGGGTACTATCAGTATACCGTCAGGGGTAATATCAGGGTTACTATCATGGCAATATCAGTATACTGTCAGGGGTAATATCAGGGTTACTATCAGAGAAATATAGTATACTGTCAGGTGTAATACCAGGGTACTATCAGTATACCGTCAGGGGTAATATCAGGGTTACTATCATGGCAATATCAGTATACTGTCAGGGGTAATATCAAAGTTACTATCATGGTAGTATCAGTATACTGTCAGGGGTAATATCAGGGTTACTATCAGAGAAATATAGTATACTGTCAGGTGTAATATCAGGGTACTATCAGTATACCGTCAGGGGTAATATCATACTAATATCAGTATACCGTCAGGGGTAATATCATGGTTATATCAGTATACTGTCAGGGGTAATACTAGAGTTACTATCAGGGTAATATAATATACTGTCAGGTGTTATATCAGGTCACTATCAGTATACTGTCAGGGGTAATATCAGTATACTGTCAGGGGTAATATCAGTATACTGTCAGGGGTAATATCAGTTTACTGTCAGGGGTAATATCATGGTACTATCTACTATCTACTATGCATAGACGCATTAGTCCAGCCAAAATGTAACTCCATAATACCAGCCAAGTTCGGCAAGGGTTGAAACTGGACTTTTAAAGTCAGTTAACTCTCTTGCCTGGGGAAGATGATGTAATAGATGATGCGTGACAACAACAACAGACACAGTGTGTAAATATCAAGGTGATTATTTGTGAGACTCATACATGTGTACCCCTGGATGGATTCCGGGGTAGAGTCATCCCTAGAAGCCAATGCCTGAGGCGTCTTAATGGGTCGGGTGGTCAGGCTCGTAGCTTGGTTGATCGCTTGGTTGTCATCGTAACCCGATGGCCTTGATCGTTGTTAATAATTTCAATCACTGATCCGTCTGGTCCAGATATACATATACAGATATACATAATATACAAGCTGTCGTCAAATTGCAGCGTAAAAAACACAAAAACCAAACATAAACAAACAGACAAACAAACAAGCAAAGTAAACAAACACGAACAATACAAACAAACAAACACACAAACAAACAAACACACAAATAAACAAATAATATCTGTGTAACTCAGACCTTGTTTACCTTGTATTTCCCCAGCAAATCATTGAACGCATCACTATACGGCCTGTGTTATACTCGTATTTGCTAACAATCAACGATAATTTAAGCAAGCAAAGCCACAATTGAAATAGGCCACACAAAACAGGAAGATACAGCCAGACCACCATCGCCGCATCAGTCGGAGGCAACATCTGGGAACCGATCAATTCATCGACCGCAGCCATTCGCTACGTTGATAACAGATATCAACGGAAAAAATTCAGTTCATATTTTTTAAGTCTGATAAATATTGAATGAGACTGTTTATTGTTGAACCACGAGGCGTTTTATTATCAACGACACTATTAACACAGTGCCTACGCCTACGGTTGGAGTCTGTCGCATGTCTTTGAAACGTCGTGATATAACAAACATACTTATCAAGACGGCTATAAAGTAAGTGAGAATGGTTTTACGCCGATTTTAGCAATATTCCAGCAATATCGCGGCAGGGGACACTAGAAATGGGCTTCACACATTGTACCCATGTCGGGAATCGAACCCGGGCCTTCGGCGTGACGAGCGAACGCTTTAACCACTAGGCTACCCGACCGCCTCAGACGGTTTTAAAACAAACTCAATCTCTAACTCCACGCAGGGAGAAGTTATATGGAGTTGTGGGGTTGTGGAATGATGTTGTTGTAGCAGCAGATGTTATTATTCAGTGACGTAATAATTAATAGGGATGGTAAATTTCTCTTCCTTTTACTACTGTGGTTAACTAATGGTTACTTTTTGTTTTGCACACTGCGGTTCTTAAAGGCGATCTCTGGTTGGTTACTTTTTGTTTTGCACACTGTAGTTCTTAAAGGCGATCTCTGGTCCGTGATCTGGAGTCATCGAGCGAGTGAGTTTGGTTTAACGCCGCTTTAAACAGCATTTCTGTTATATCACGGCGCGTCAGTGTAATGTTGGAAGAAAGTTTGAAGTGATGAAACCTCGATACTCCGGACACCGTTAATCCGGACACTCCATCTGCCGGACGATTACTGTTGGGAACATCGAAAGATAAGGGGCGGTGGGGTTGCCTAGTGGTAAAAGTGTTCTCTTGTCACGCCACATGGGTACAAAGTGTAAAGTCCATTTCTGGTGTCCCCCGCCTTGATATTACTTGAATATTGCTTAATGCGGCGTAAAACCATACTCACTCACTCAATCTAAAGATATACGAAGGAATCACACAAGATTTGTTAATCGATACATTTGTTAATCTGGACGATTGGGAACCGTCCGGATTAACGAGGTGAAGGGAATTCCTCTCGGCCACGGAACACCCCACACCCCTACAATCCTATACGTCAAAACACGTCATCTTTAGAAACTAATAGAAGCGGTCTGTATAGACTCTATATTCAATGTCAGTGATAGCTGTACGGTTATTTCTAAACCAGAAACATGTTAAATAGTCGGTGTCCTGTTTACACAGGTAATAATGAGCTGGGTCCCGTTGCACAAAGCTACAGTAGAGCTACGACAGCCGTATGTCTATGTTAAAGTATGGGAGTTACGATCGTCTTAGCACTACGATCGCTTTGTGGAACGGGGCCCTCGACGTTATCTCTACGACGTCGTCTCCCTAGCTGCTTGTTCTATAGATTCTCTCTTTATATGCTGGCTAGGGCTCATGTGGAAAGCGGAAGGTCGGTGGTTCGATTCCCTGGTCTAGTCATACGAAATTAAGTTTAAATAATAGACTTGTTGTTACCCCGACTGGCGCTCGACATTAAGGGAATAAAACAAGGACTGGTCGGCTCGGAGTCAGTATAATGTGTCTGAGTGGGGTATACAGGCTAGTGACTGCGGTATGGTATCTCAGTGGACCATAGCACGATAAAACCGGCACAAATCCAGACAAGAACAAACAACCACACAACGGCGTCGCTTCATAACTGAAATAACGCTGAACGCGACGTTCAACCCAAAGTCACATTCATGGGTATGGGAGAGGTTGTGCACGGACGTGGAATAAGTTTAATCTATGTTCCTGGCATTCTGTTTGCCTGTCTGTGTATGTATACAAATGAAATGTGTACAAATTAAATTTATCTTCCATGTACCATTACAGTTAACTACGGTTATAACGAACTCAAAGTGACCAATAATTGTAACTTTATGTTAGAAGCACGCAATTACCATATGCAGCGGAGATAGCAGTCAGTATTTGAACGGGTTGTCTGTTGTTGTGACTATTGCCATAAAACAGGTAAAACACACGTCTTTAGGTTAAACAAACACACATCTCCCCTCTGTCTACTGTGTCTCTCCTGTATCTACTTTGCCTCTCCTGTCTACTGCGCCCCTCCCCTGTCTACTTTGTCTACCGTGTCTCTCCCGTCTACTCTGTTTCCTCTCTGTCTACAGTGTCTCTCCTCTATGTACTGTGTCTCCTCTCTCTGTCTACTGTGTGTCTCCTATATCTACTGTGTCTCTCCTCTATGTACTTTGTCTCTCCTGTTTACTGCGTCTCTCCCCTCGCTACTTTGTCTGACGTGTCTCTCCCGTCTACTCTTTCCTCTCTCTGTCTACAGTGTCTCTCTTCTATCTACTGTCTCCTCTCTCTGTCTACTGTGTGTCTCCTTTATCTACTGTGTCGCTCCTCTATCTACTGTCTCCCCTCTGTCTACTGTCTTCTCCTGTCTCCCCTCTCTGTCTACTGTCTCCTTTATCTACTGTGTCTCCCCTTTATCTACTGTGTCTCTCCTCTATCTACTGTCTCCTCTGTCTCCCCTCTGTCTACTGTCTTCTCCGGTCTCCCCTCTCTGTCTATTGTCTCCTTTATCTACTGTGTCTCTCCTCTATCTACTGTCTCCTCTGTCTCCCCTGTCTACTACTGTCTTCTCCCGACTCCCCTCTCTGTCTACTGTGTCTCCTTTATCTAGTGTGTCTCTCCTCTATCTACTGTCTCCTCTGTCTCCCCTGTCTACCACTGTCTTCTCCCGACTCCCCCCTCTGTCTACTGTGTCTCCTTTATCTACTGTGTCTCTCCTCTATCTACTGTCTCCTCTGTCTCCCCTGTCTACTACTGTCTTCTCCCGACTCTCCTCTCTGTCTACTGTGTCTCCTTTATCTACTGTGTCTCTCCTCTATCTACTGTCTCCTCTGTCTCCCCTGTCTACTACTGTCTTCTCCCCCCTCTGTCTACTGTGTCTCCTTTATCTACTGTGTCTCTCCTCTATCTACTGTCTCTTCTGTCTCCCCTGTCTACTACTGTCTTCTCCCGACTCCCCTCTCTGTCTACTGTGTCTCCTTTATCTACTGTGTCTCTCCTCTATCTACTGTCTCTCCTATTTACTATGTCTTCCCCTGTCTACTGCGTCTCTCCTGTCTACTCTGTTTCTCCCCTGTCTTTCCTTCGTCTACTTTGTCTTCCCTATACAGCAAACCGAACATTACTCGTGTGTTTTAAACGATCTGCCGCGCAACCCACTTGGCTAACCGAGTGTTAACCGTATCGGAGCGATAAACAGCGGGCACCACTATAAAACATCCTATATAAAGTTGTTTTGCACACCACACTATCTTTAACAAAATATAAAACTCAATTTCAAACATACCAAACATCATTATCCGGATTAGTAGGACCATTCCAATTTTTAATGCTCCCATATACGTTCGTTCCGCCATTTTAACGCGTTGATGTATACTTGTAAGATCCGCGAACGTCTGGAGGCGGTAAACGCGTCTGGAGTTGGCACATAACAAAAACATCTGAAAGACTTCAACAAACGGAATCGAATTCCGTATTCCCCTCCAACTGACAACATTTCTAATGACGCATATTGATACCATAACACCAGCGGACCGACACCATATATCCAACTCGGCCAGGTGAAAATTATCATACTAGCAGCTGATCTTTATATAAACCACACTAATCCTCTCTCGCTTCCTGCCTCTTTATTGGATCCCGCACAGCCAAGCAGGCATAGGAGGGTAAAGCCAATTTAGAATATGCCCCTGTAAGATCAACCGGCCTGACCTGGGCCGTGGGCTATTTGAGTAGATTGTAAACATGAGAGCGACTCGCGAAAAATAGTCACTTCATACTCCATGGGTAGATTATGCCACTAACTCTCTGCTTAAATCACGCGAGAACACCGTATACAACGAATTTGGCAGACTGGGCTTCATCTTTCTGCGGCAGCGTATTCACACTGGAGAACTGCTTAACGATCTAGGATTTGCTTGGTTGTGATTCAATCTTTCCAGGGCAGTTGAGATGTTTGGGTGACATAACTTATCATACTCCTGTGATGCAATTTGTCGACAAACTCTGAGGTTATAGAAGATCAAGATACCGTATCATGGTCAATTATATTTGCAGCTTCTGGTGCTGGTGAAGATGATAACTATCGATAGCCTGTATCCATAAGCATCCCGGCGGGGTTTTAAGCATCAATGACGAATGTTTGTCCATGCTTCCATCTTCATCACAGAGGTGCCAACCCCTCCTCCTTCCCTGATTCCCGAATACCGTCTAAGTTTTCACTCGGTGTCTCAATGGCTCACCCCTGAATTCCGAATACTATTAACACTAATCTCTAAAACACATGTCGGAATTCACTATACAAAGGCAGAGTGTCAATCACAGGAAATAACCTATAGAGGAACTGAGTGAGTATGGTTTTACGCCGCTTTTAGCAATATTCCAGCAATATCACGGCGGGGGACACCACAAATGGGCTTCACACATTTTACCCATGTCGGGTATCGAACCCAGGTCTTCGGCGTGACAAGCGAACGCTTTAACCACGAGGCTACCCGACCGCCCTGATAACCTATAGAAGACGTTCCAAGGTCATAAACGGGTTCGATTTGAGTGAGTGAGTGAGTGAGTATGGTTTTACGCCGCTTTTAGCAATATTCCAGCAATATCAGGGCGGGGGACACCAGAAATGGGCTTCACACATTGTACCCATGTCGGGAATCGAACCCAGGTCTTCGGCGTGACGAGCGAACGCTTTAACCACTAGACTACCCGACCGCCCTGATAACCTTTAGAAGACGTTCCAAGGTCATGAAAGGATGCGATTTGAATTTACGTTAGTGAAAGCACTTCGGAAAGAAATATATAGAAAGACTTTTTTAAAATGTTGATTCTGCGTATGCCAAATACGATTATATTCGCGTATATCAACCCCTGCTTGCCGTAAAACGCGACTATGCTTGCCATTATAGAGGTGACTATGCTTGTTGTAAGAGGCGACCTACAGGATCGGGTGGTCATGACAATTAACGTCAGATTACCA
This sequence comes from Haliotis rufescens, assembly GCF_023055435.1. NCBI lineage: Eukaryota > Metazoa > Mollusca > Gastropoda > Lepetellida > Haliotidae > Haliotis > Haliotis rufescens. The sequence goes on from NW_025964090.1 coordinate 458,314, forward strand.
TGACAACCAGATAACTCATCGTGACCATGACATTTTGTTTAAGTCGTCTCTTGTAAGCGTGAAGGGTGCGCGCGTGTGTATGTATTCCAGCTACACAACGACGATCTGTACATAATCGGGATACTCCAGTGATTGATATCATGAGCATAGATCCTCGGCGTCAGGATACGATGACACGTAATCAACCAAGTCACCGTACGTGACCACCCGTTCCATAAAGTCACCTCTTACGACCAGGGCCCCGTTCAACAAAGCGATGAAAGCGCTTCTTTAGACGATCGTAACTCTCACACTTTAACATAGACTTACGACACTTTGTGAAACGGTCCCCAGGTTGCTGAGGACCAATTCTAATCCGGAATTCCCCACATTGTTAAGAAAGGCTGCGCTTGCCTTGCACGGAGTAGCGCACGCGCAGCCTACCTAAGGAACCAGGCTGAGGTTCTCGCCACTGGGTTGACTAAAGAATCGGCGTTGCTGCGCGAGTTGTTCATGCCGGCGGACGGATAATGACCGGCAGAATCCAAGCTAAGGTATATCTGTTTCTCATAAACACGAACATAAACGCCGCGTCCTTCCATCCTGCGCCAGAAGGGAATCTTGCAGTAAGAAGTAACGGCAGCAGATTGAGTTGTCGTGGAATCACCGAAGCTGATACCGTTCAGACGGCCTGGCCTGCAAGGTAAGATTCTGCTCGCGGTACGTACGCTAGGTTAGAGAGTCGACAGTGATGACAGAAATATGTCTTAGGGATCTCATAGGTGAGGATAAGGTAAGATAATTGAAAATCATTGAGAGGGAGGCTTTGGTCATAGATATTTTTCCACCTGGATCAAACATTTGGTGGATATAGGGTAGATTCTTTTCAGGGTGTGAGGGTATTTGGGGTGTATGTGATGCGATGATATCAGCATGTGAAGATCTGTTAAACGGGGTAGCGATGGCCCAATGGTTTAAGCGTTCGGTGAAGATCCGGGTTCGATTCCCAATACGGATGCACTTTGTAAAGATTCTCTTTGTTATGTGTCTTTTTTCACTAAATCTTCAAAGGACATAATCAAAACGGTTCAAATCTGATTCTACTTTTGGGGTTTTGAGTTAAAGGTTTCGAGGTTTACATCGTAGTCGAAGCAACAGATATATAGAAACCGCGCCTTCCGAACGATTGCTGTTAGGAACGTTTTCATATAAACAAATCCCATTATTATTTAACAGGGATCCGTTGATCGTGATATGTGTTTTCACTAGGAACAGTGTCGTCCAGATTGGTAGGGTTTCAATGTATAAGGTGAGGTGAGGTGAAATGGGGTTTAACGTCGCGTCCAAGATTATTGCACCTATATAGCGACGTGCATGTATGTGTGTGTGTTTGTGTGGCTGCTTGTACTAGTCCGGACTGATGCCGATTTATAGTGCTAGCTCACTGAGATACCATGCCGCAGTTTAACATGAATACCCCACTCAGACACAGTATACTGACTCCGAGCCGACCAGTCCTTGTTTTAGCCCCTTAATGCCGAGCGCCAGACAGGGTAACAACAAGTACCATCTTTAAACGTCTTTTGGTATGACGCGGCCGGGCATCGAACCCCGGACCTTCCGCTCTCCGGGCGGTCACTCTACTACTAGACCACGGAGGCGGTTCAATGTATTAGGAACATATGTGAGGTACATTTGACTTATGCTCATGATGTCAACCACTAGATTGTCTGATCGAGACTCGATTATTTACAGACCGTCGTCATATAGCTGAAATGCAGCTTAAACAACATACAAACAAACAAACAAAAAGCAAACATTATCATCGGGCTAGATAGGGATTTATATACGCTATAATTAGTAATAATCGTATCTAAAAATATTACATTTAAATAGAGTCCAGAAAATTGCCTAGTTGGATTCAATTTTAATAGTCAAACACCGTTGTGTCGAACTTTGATGTGTCGAACTTGTCTCGAATAAAAGCATGGTCCCTGAGGAATCCTTTTTTATTAATCATTATTGGTTGTGTCGAACCTCGGTGAAGTATTTACGTGGCCCCTTCAACTTCGACACAACGGTGTTTGACTGTACATTGTTTTAGTTCTGGGGGACAGCCTGATAGATGTTGCACCATTGAGCACCATCAGCCTCAGATGATACAGCAGCTGGCCAGGGTGAACCTTACAGATGTTCCGCCAATATTTCTGCTCTTCCTCATCCGATGGCCACTTGTGGTCCAGTCATCTAAGACGAATCAATTCCCCGTGTAGATATATAGCGCCCGTTAGGAATCCAGGTCGGAATGGGTTCTCAGTTCCCCATGAAGTTCGTTTGTTGTTTAACGGCGCACTCAGCAATATCCCAGCTTATGACACCGGTCTGTAAATAATCGAGTCTTAACCAGACAATCCAGTTATCGTTATCATGAGCATCGATCCATGCAATTAGAATGCGATGATATGCATGAACCAAGTCAGCGAGCCTAACCACCTGTTCCCGCTGGTCGCTTCTTACGACAAGCATAGTCGCCTTTGTCGGAAGGCATGGGTTGCTGAAGACCTATTCTATCCCGGATCTTCATGTATCTCCCCATGATGGGATAAGGAAGAGGGGGTTGCGCTATTCAAACAAAATGGGCTTTCAACAATATTCCAGTTATATCACGGAATGTCAGCTTTATGTGGAGGAAAGCCGGAGGTGATGCAGATCTCAGACGTTTAATTACCACTTTCGTGAAACCCACAAACACGGATATAGAGCTGACAAACGTAGAAACTCAGGACGAACCGGGATTCGAACCCGCGATCATAGATTTCTGGCGTGCCAAAGGGACGCAACTCTGCACAGCGAATTGCGGCGCCTTAGACGATTGGACCAGCCGTGCCCCCGTATTCCAGTAATATCACGCCATGTCAGCTTGAAGTGGGAGGAAGACTCGAATTGATGCAGGTCTCAGACGTATACCACTTTGGTGAAACACTGGAGTATGGATATGGCGCTTTCCAACACAGAGACAGAATATCTGGGTAAATCTGGGATACGAACCTAAGATCACAGGTTGCTGCCACGCCTAAGGGAGGCAACTGCGATGAGGAGGATGGTGCTAGTCACTTGTTAATTATCATCACGACAATACCAGTATCTAAATGGGCAAGTTGGGAGCAGCTTGGGCCTCGAGGTTAGTACAGGACCACAGTGCACCATGCTTGTCATCAAGGTCGACTTAAACGGGAATTGGATGGTCATGTCTAGTAACGAGGATGGTGACACATCCCTACACTCGAATGTCATGGGTGATTGCTAATTCTTCCTTTTACTGGTGAGCCTGTCCAGACTCGATTGTTAACAGGCCGCCCTGAAACTGCTGGAATAGTGCTGATTTGGCGTTGAGGGGGTGGGGGTTGGGGTTGGGGTGGGGCTGGTTGAAAATCTGAGGTCTATTCTAGTATAGTTCTAAACGTTATAGTTAGCCACCTGTGCGGAGCTGGGGCATTATCTTTGATTAATTAGTGTGGTAATTGATCGATGTCGCAATGATCGTGTTGCAAAAAAACAAAATGGGTTTTTGAATGTCTTGAATGAAGTTTATATTACTTAACTGAAGTCTTTTTTTCGATATCCCACTTTGCACTCCCAACTTAAGCTGATTTTCTTGATAACTGAAACACTGTTCTGAGCGCAATCCCTCATAGATGTACATTCTTTTGTCATTCTCCCTCAATTGACCTCTAAGTTGGTTCCTGACCCCCCACGCGACGCCAAATTGCCAAATTAGTAGATAAACCAACTGTGTTTGAACATTAGAGAAATAATATACTGAATTGATTGCCTCTCAACTTCATCATTGATAGCCTTGTTCATGGCAATTAACCATCAGAATCATGTATTTCACAGTCATGGTGGAATATGCACTATGGGACCACACTATTATTAATACAACTATGAAATAACTAGATTTCTCATGACAGTCCCCAAAATGTGTACTTCTCGTTTCACACCACTCCCCTGAACCAGCTTAATGCGGTTTGATTATGTCCGGTACATGCTGCGATAACAGTATCATCATCGATGCACTGGCGTTAAAACCATGCAGCCAATATGTACCGTTAGGCAGACTCAGATGTCCGGAATACAAGCAGCCCAAGTGTCACCTTCTTCCAGGCGTTAATGCGCTCTCCGCTCCGGCAGCAACGGCAATAAAGCCACGACAGAGCGATATGAACATGGCTATTTCTCCGCAGCGAATAGACATGAATAACCGAACTTGAAGCCAGAGCGTCCGATCAATGCCTGTTCATATGCTGTACAGTTGGGAACTGCCATCCCCGCAAGCAGAGATCGGTCGACGTTCCATATCAGTAACACTGGGTAATTGTATTACACACGGGTGTGAATAAAAATATGACAAATGTCCTTATAGAGACTGAATATATGTTTGTAACTCTATCACGATCTTCTCCCCGCCAACATCTGATCCTTTCCTCTATAAACTTGATTCCTACCCCCATTCAGGTCTCTATCCCCAAACAATATTTAATAGAAGATTCAGATAGTTTGGATTGCTACCCCATCAGCTTTTGATTCCTAACCCCGTTTCGACTTCAATCACCATCACATACCATAATAGTATTCTGATGAAGCTGCGGATTCCTACCCCCGTTCCGACCTCAATCACCATCATATACCATTATAGAAGATCTGATGCTGCTGTGGATTCCTACCCCCGTTCCGACCTCAGTCACCATCACATACCATAATAGAAGATGCTGATGATGTGGACCTTTATCTACAGAGTAAGATCTCAAAGTGAAGTAAATTTATAAGTGACTGCTTGTACTAGTCCGGACTAATGCCGGATTTATAGTGCTTTACCATGCTGCAGTTTAACATGGATACACCACTCAGACACAGTATGCTAACTCCGAGCGGACCAGTCCTTGTCTTTGTCCCTTATGCCGAGCGCCAGGAAGAGCACTATCTTATAACATCTTTTGATATAACGTGGCCGGGGATCGAACCACTGACCCTTCCGCTCTCCGGGCTGACGCTCTGTCCACTAGACCACGGAAGCGGTGTACCTAGCTCAAAACACAGTTTGGAAATACACGGAGAATCGGGAATTGAGGGATGATGCACTTGTTCATTGATACAGCCCACCTGAAAACATTAAGATAAACCTCGCCATAACTGTTTTCCTGTTTAAACTTGGGGTGTTGGGGTAGCCAATAGAAAAAAACGCCCGCTCGCCACGCCGAAGCCCAGGGTTCGATTCCCATATGGGTGTAATGTGTAAAGGTCATTACCGTAGGCCCCTAGCTGTGATATTGCTGGAATGTTTTTAAATGCGGCTTAAAACCATACCCTCTCATTGCTGTTAACCTATGTTCGAGATATCATCAGTCAACTGTCTTCAATCAATACCGTGTTTATTCAGATAACTATACATTGTTTGACTTCCAAGTGTTGCCCGTGTCGATGAAACAGGGAAGCTCACCAGGAGCCTGTGACACTGATAGCAATGACCTTTTGTTATAGAAGCGCATTGTATATTTACTCTAAACATAGCATTTGTGAGACGAGGCTGGTGTTACTCTAGATATGCTCCATCGTGCCCTCCTTGCCAAACACTTACCGTATTTCCTCTGAAGCTTTCACACGTCAAGTTTATTCCCAAGACAAGTGGCCCAAATCATTAACACATAAGTGTTCAGTAAACGCACATTGCGTGTAAGAGTCAAGACTAGACATGACCCGCCAAACTCCCAACCCACTAGGTGACCTAAGAGTGTGCTTTTTATTGCAAAGGATACAGTCGCTCAAATTCAACCGTGGATTATCATCTACGGCCGCAGTCTTGCTCAGTGGAAACATTATACAGACCTGTCTTCTAGCTGTCCGTGGAAACATTATACAGACTGTTCTCCTAACTGTCTGCGGAAACATTTTACAGACCTATCTCCTAACTGTCTGCGGAAACATTATACAGACCTGTCTCCTAGCTGTCTGTGGAAACATTATACAGACCTGTCTCCTAGCTGTCTGTAGAAACATTATACAGACCTGTCTCCTAGCTGTCTGCGGAAACATTACACAGACCTGTCTCCTAGCTGTCTGTGGAAACATTATACAACCTGTCTCCTAACTGTCTGCGGAAACAATACAGACCTGTCTCCTAGCTGTCTGCGGAAACATTATACAGACCTGTCTCCTAGCTGTCTGCGGAAACATTATACAGACCTGTCTCCTAACTGTCTGCGGAAACATTATACAGACCTGTCTCCTAACTGTCTGCGGAAACATAATACAGACCTGTCTCCTAGCTGTCTGTGGAAACATTATACAGACCTGTCTCCTAGCTGTCTGTAGAAACATTATACAGACCTGTCTCCTAGCTGTCTGCGGAAACATTATACAGACCTGTCTCCTAACTGTCTGTGGAAACATTATACAGACCTGTCTCCTAGCTGTCTGCGGAAACATTATACAGACCTGTCTCCTAGCTGTCTGTGGAAACATTATACAGACCTGTCTCCAAGCTGTCTGCGGAAACATTATACAGACCTGTCTCCTAGCTGTCTGCGGAAACATTATACAGACCTGTCTCCTAACTGTCTGCAGAAACATTATACAGACCTGTCTCCTAGCTGTCTGCGGAAACATTATACAGACCTGTCTCCTGTCTGCGGAAACATTATATAGACCTGTCTCCTAACTGTCTGTGGAAACATTATACAGACCTGTCTCCTAGCTGTCTGCGGAAACATTATACAGACCTGTCTTCTAGCTGTCTGTGGAAACATTATACAGACCTGTCTCCTAACTGTCTGCGGAAACATTATACAGACCTGTCTCCTAACTGTCTGTGGAAACATTATACAGACCTGTCTCCTAGCTGTCTGCGGAAACATTATACAAACCTGTCTCCTAGCTGTCTGTGGAAACATTATACAGACCTGTCTCCTAACTGTCTGCGGAAACATTTTACAGACTGGTCTCCTAACTGTCTGCGGAAACATTATACAGACTGGTCTCCTAGCTGTCTGCGGAAACATTATACAGACCTGTCTCCTAGCTGTCTGCGGAAACATTATACAAACCTGTCTCCTAGCTGTCTGTGGAAACATTATACAGACCTGTCTCCTAACTGTCTGCGGAAACATTTTACAGACTGGTCTCCTAACTGTCTGCGGAAACATTATACAGACTGGTCTCCTAGCTGTCTGCAGAAACATTATACAGGTCTGTCTCTTAACTGTCCTGGGAACAATGATGATCTGTCTCGGAAATGTCTGCGGAAACGTTATACAGATCTGTCTTCTAACTGTCTGCAGAAACAATACATATCTGTCTCCTAATGGTCTGCAGAAACATTATAGAGACTGGTTTCCTAACTGTCTGCAGAAACATTATACAGACCTGTCTCCTAACTGTCTGCAGAAAAAACCCCATATCTGTCTCCTGTCTGCAGAAACAATACAGACCTGTCTCCTAACTGTCTGCAGAAGAAAAAACCCTTACTGTCTCATAACTGTCTGTGGAAACAATGCATTTCTGTCTCCTAACTGTCTGCGGAAACACTATGAAGACCTGTCTCCTAACTGTCTGCGGAATCATTATAGAGTCCTGTCTCATAACTGTCTGTGGAAACAATGCAGATCTGTCTCCTAACTGTCTGCGGAAACATTATACAGATCTGTCTTCTAACTGTCTGCGGAAACATTATACAAACATATTTCCTAACTGTCAGCAGAAACAATACATATCTGACTCCTGTCTGCGGAAACGTTATACAGACCCGTCTCCTGTCTGCGGACACATTATACAGACTCGTCTCCTGTCTGCGGAAACATTATACAGACCCTTCTCCTAACTGTCTGCAGAATAAAACCGAATCTGTCTCCTAGATAGATAGATAGATAGATAGATATTTGTCTCCTAAGTATCTGTGGATGTCCTTTATGGACCTCCTTTCTGTCCGTGGAAACGCTATAAACATGTCTGGTGTAGCATCACAACCTCTGAGATCCCTGATGTCCATCCACCGTTAGTGTGTCTCCGATAGGCTTCTTGATTAGCAATCTGTCATGCTTGGTACATTCAGTTCCTCTATATGAAACACGCATGATTAATAAGCCTAATACCCTCTATAACAGACTCTACAGCAGTAGCTGAATATCACTCCACTGAAGGAAACCGAACTACATTCCTGCCCCCACTGGTCGTTAGACTCCCTACCTCAATGGTGGGAAGCACGGTATGCTGCGGAGTCTTGAAACAAGGCCGCTCGCAACCAATCCCTTAATAGCAGCGTAAATCTAGAATCAATGTTCCTAGTTGACAGACAGCACGCGACACTTAATCAAAGAAAATAGTAATTATATAAATAATGATAATAATAAACAACGGGCTTTCGTTTGTCAAGCTGATGCCATGAACAGGAAGCTGTACAGTTCCTGGCTTTTGCTGGCGGGGAAAAGTCAATCGTCGGGAGGTCTGTGTGTATGTGTGTCAAAGGAATTTGTTGCAGGTATCAATTTGGAAAAGAAAATCCGAAAAACATTGATGCTACAATTTTATCGTTTATTATGATTAAATCTAAGGCCTTGTTTAAATTAATATGGCGTTCCTTCTGTGTCTAGACAAAACCAATTCTATTCCATAAATAAAATAAATTATTACAATTAATAATAATATTTAAAAAAATATAATAAAAAACTAAAAGGAGACGGCGATCACTACAAGTAAACAAATTTTTTGCTGTTTCGATTTAATTTATGAAGTTTTATCATTCAAATTCAGTGTATAACGTCAATCGATACATTCAACAAAATCAAGTTATTTATTGTGTATATTAATTTAAGTTAAGGTAAGTTCGTCAGCTCACAATGCACATACTTTTGAAAATTTGCATAAGGACATCCAATAGTAGATTTGGTCAATAGACATTCACCATTGTATCAATACAACAAGTGCATTTATACCTGAATATGTATGTATACATGGTAAACGGTATAGTTAAGTAACAGCGGTTCGTGTAATATTTAATAAATAAAATCCCGTCAATATATATCGGGCTATAAATTCATTTGCGTAGGATACGCTAGTGATTATGATCGATGTTGATAGGTATAGCATACGCTTAATAGCATTGGAATGTCAATTGTTAATGATTGCCTGTGGGTTGATTATAAAACTAGAATTTGTCGTCAATATCTACAAAAGCGGTGTCATCAATTTCAGACGCGTCGCAGAGATATCGTTGATGGAGTGATGAGTGATTAGGATGGCGAACATGTTGTCTCAGTTAAGAATGAATGAACAATTTTTTAGGTGACTTTTTGTTTAAAACGGATTTATAGATGACGTTTGCGTGACGTTACGTTTTTTGTCTTAACTTCCGGTTATCACGTGACGGTTCAACTATGTAGTGACTGTTGGATCAGTAAATGAAAAATTGCACATTAATCCAAAGTGAATATATTTCACGCAGCAGTCTTATCGTTGCGTTGTCGTAGTTTATGCTAAAGTATGGGAGTTACGATTGTCGTAGCGATAAGTCTTGTCAGTGTGGGACGATAACCAGTGATTGTTTTCAGGGCAGTTTTAGCGCTGCCACCGGTGCTTTAGACTAACGCTTAGTCTCTGAAAATATAGAATTGTGATAGAAACAAGCATCTACATTTAAATTGAAAAGGAGCCCCAAGGGAGATGGGAGATTCAGTTTCCTGAACCTGTGGAAAAGCTAGACTTGCTAGATTTTGGACGATGGCATTGCAGTTATAAGGCCTGAAGGGAAATATGGTTCTGGTACTTTGCGACAGATTACCGGTGTTTAACCATTGGCAGATCCCAAGCGTTAAAGCCTCTTTAAGAAAAGACACGAGTCATTGATTCACTTCTTATACAAATTGGTCGTCCGACATAAAGGAAGTAGCTTTCGGCATCATTCGTCACAATTCGTGTCTTTCCGTAGACTACAAGGTCATACGGCTAATCTCGGAGGACGAGTGTGTTGCTGAATGGAATGGGATTTTAGACTTGACACCCTGCGTTTGTTAGAAGAAAGTCAGTTTGAATGACGCCATCCTAAGAGCATGACTGATTGGATGTATGGGAATAAGTGAGTGAGTGAGTATGGTTTTACGCCGCTTTTAGCAATATTCCAGCAATATCAGGGCGGGGGACACCAAAAATGGGCTTCACACATTGTACCCATGTCGGGCTTCGAACACGGGTCTTCGGCGTCTTTAACAACTAGGCTACCCGACCGCCCCTGTATGGTAATTTACGTTATTAGCAACTTGGAATTATGTTGAAAATGGGGAAGTTGCGTGAGCTTAGTGTGAATGAGTGAGACTGGTTGAACGCTGTCTAAACAATATTTATGGGGTGTTATGTCATGGTGTGTTAGCTTCACGTGGAAGGAAAACCTGAGATTATATAGAACTTGGTGAAACCCAGGAGGACTGGTGAGGGGCGCCGACAGATCAAGGATTTGCATAAATGGTGATTCGAACCTGCTATCTGCGGATCCCGACACGGCGAGGGGACGCCACTCAGCACAGCAAATTAAAGCGCACTGGACTATTGGGCCACTTGTGATGCTTAATGCTAGTTTAAGTACTGCACAGAATATTAACGTCAAATAACCACCTACACCCACATACATAAGATAATAAATAATAATAAAAAAATAATTTGTTTTTTTCTTTATTGATAAGTGAGTATGGTTTAACGCCGCCTTCAGCAATACTCCATCTAAATTAGATTCACATATTGTGCTCATGTTGGGAATCGAACCCCTGTCTTCCACATGACATACCGACGTTTTAACAACTAGGTCAATTCTGCCCATTCGACTACAAGAGCAGTATCAGATGCGCGATGACGTCTTGGAACATCCACAACGCCTAATCTATTTTCGACACAGAAAAGTCTGTTAAAACCTACCTTTGGGAATTAAAAAAACACCCAATCGAATTCTCCATTCTAAAGTAGTTGTCTGACAACTACTTTCCGAGACAAGTCTGCAAGGTTAACTTCCCTCACACATGCGGCCTACCTTCCGAGTCGATAAGTTTTTGAATAGATTAATCTCTCAGTCTATCAACTAGACATCAGGCGAACATTTTCCACCACGAAATTGCCAATAATGTTATACATCTTTCTTGCCTCCATATTACATCTGCTCGGAGCTTGCAGACGGCCTTATATAAGTGGATGTATGACGTATTTGGTGTCAACGCCATGGAATCGCCTATCAAATCTAATAATCTTATCAATATCGCCATATTCCCCTGTCGGTGTTGTGTACTGGACTGTGACGTCATTTGTCAGAGTCACTTGTTACACACAACGTGCCGACTCCTGACTCCGAAGGCACGATTTGAAATACATACTCTATTACCTCACTACGAGGCTTACCGAAGGCGCGGGGCGCGTTTCATTATGAGCTTCGTCTCTGTGAGCTAGCCGGGGTCATGCTTCTGAAGTAGTGGCGCGCATGATCAAAGAAAAGATCGTTTTGATATACCAATGAAAGAAGGCATTAGTACTTGAAGGTGGCAGTACTGGATGAAATTATACTGGTAAGTAATTCAATTCTGGCAGTACAGAGGGTATGGACAATGCCTGTGCTTCATAGGACGTACTTTTAAGTATTCACTCCAAAGGGGCTAACATCACTGTTATTGCTCTTAAACAAAATATGATACCAGTGATTTTTTTTCTCGAAAATATATGGGGTAGCTTTGTGGTTAAAGCGTTCGCTCGTCACGAGGAAATCCCGCTTCGATTCCTCACATTGGTACAATGTGTGAAGCCCATTTCTGGTGTCCCCCGCCGTGATATTGCTGGAATATTGCTAACAGCGGCGTAAAACAATACTCACTCACTCCAAAATATATAGTGTAGACAAAGACAAGTTATTATGAAAAAATCAGTTGAAATGATCTTAAATGGGGTATATTTGTTGGACTCTTTGGGCGTGGTTGGTCTGCTATTTCTGAGTGAGTGAATGTTGTTTTTACCGCCGCAGTCAGCTATATCACAGCTAGATAACGACGGCCTGAAATAATCGAGGCTAAACTAACAAGTGGCCGAAAGGAAGATGGTTTGTTGGTTTGTTGTTTAACGCCGCACTCAGCAATATTCCAGCTATATGACGACGGTCCGTAAATATTCAAGTCTGGACCAGACAATCCAGTGATTGATATCATGAGCATCGATCCACGCAATTGGGATGATGACATGCATCAACCAAGTTACCGAGCCTAGTCGCCTTTTACGACAAGCACAGTCGCTTTTTACGGCAAGCATAGTCTCCTTTTACGGCAAGCATAGTCGCCTCTTATAACAAGCATAGTCACCTTTTACGGCAAGTATGCCGAAAGTAAGTATTTACGTCATCTATAACATGTAATTAGACCAATCACCGACCCTGACCATCCGATCCTCTTTTGTCGTCTCTTACTATAGGCAAAGGGCGAAGGGGACCTAAACTACCGGGCCAAAAAAAAGTATACACTTGAAAATTGTTTTTGACCAAAGAATTCCAAACTGTATTTAAACGCTGAAAACAGTTGCTGACACAATGCAAACTTCAGGTCCAAAACACAACTATACAAATAAATCGCCAATGAAGAAATATTTCTTGTCTGTTTCATTTTCAGCCACCATCAAACATTGATGTGTTCTTTCTTTAGCCAGGCAGTTTATAAGTGAGTGAGTGAGTCGGTGGCTGGGTGAGTTAGTGGACGGGTGAGTAAGCGGCTTGATGTGGGAGGACATCCCAAAGTGATGCAAGTCTTAGACGTCAAACAAAAAGCACGTGCTGATAAACCTATAGAAAGAGAATGACGTCGAACTGGGTTTCGAACCCACGATCATAGGTTTCTGGCACGTCTAAGGGAGGCAACTCTGTAAAGGCGGTTACAGCGCCTTAGACAACTGAGCCACCCGTGCTCCCATTTGGATATGAAGTAGTAGTGAAGTAAATGATTATAAGTACTTGTCAGGGTTACACCATCGATTGTAGCTATTGCTATTCTAACTTGCCATCGATGTATAGATACGGATCATTAACCCATGTAATGCATCAATCGTTCTATCAACAGTAACAGCCCCAGTCGATAAAGGTTTTCTTTTGGAATCTAATATCGCCTACCATCTGTGTCTTAGAGTACTTAGCAGCAACGACATCCAGGATGTACCTTTGCTTATCCCGACTAGAGACGCTTTGTTTGAACGTTGTATAGCACAGCTGTATGACGGCGGGCGGTAAATAATCGAGTCTGGCCTAGACAATCTAGTGATTTATATTGTGAACGAGGGTCTATGCTGTCGATGATATGCAATCAACCAATTCACCGAGCTTGACCACCCGAGCCATTGGGTCCCCTCTACGACCAGCATGGGTTGCTGGGGACCTATTCTAACCGTGCATCCCACGGGGTACTGGAACTGAGACGAGACATGCTAGCCTTGCTCCAAGGTTGCACTGAAAGAAAAGTCCATGGATGTGTAGTAATCCTATCCTCCTTATGGGCAAGTCTAGATGTGGGGACAGTACTCCAGCCTTTTATAGGGACAACTGGTTCTTATCATTTACATAATCTAGAACTTATGATTTAAACTAATATTTATTGCCATGGAGACTTGCGCAAGTCTAGAGACATACGAGCGACGGCCTTTCTGCTGTCAGAACGCAGTTGGTAGTGTTGCTTGTGGTATTTGCCCTCGCGTTTGTCTACGCTTGGTTTCGTAAGTATAGTGTTATTTCTTATATTCCGTGCGATTATGTGCATATGTAAGTACATAACTCTCTCAAAACTGTAATAAAACGTGTTTCTAGCTCCAGCAATCTCCCACACTCCGTCCCCGAACACTTCTGCCCCACATCTTCATCACATTATCGCCAAACGCTACTTCTTCTCTCTCTCGCTCTTGTAAATCCCATTCTCCTATTATTTTTCTCAAGGCGTTGTGTCGATATGTCGCTTCCTTGTGTCTCATTCTCTCCTTTGTCCGTTAGAGTAGGTCCCCAGCACCCTATGATGGTCGTGAGAGGGGCCTTGATGGATCGGGTGGTCAGACTCAGTGACTTAAAGTTTCCTGTAAGAAACAGGCTTCATCACAGGATGTGTCTGCTGCGGAAACAATATTTATTTTTTGCATTACGTAAATCTGACTTGGTTGATTGCGTGTCATCGTACCCCAAAGGCGTGGGTCATTGCTGATGCTATCAATCACTGGAATGTCTGGTCCACTCTGTGGAGTATTGCCGCATGTCTTTCTATCTCTTTTCCTCTCGCTATCGACAAACTCTCCCTCTTTTCTCTTTATACGCGAAGAACTACGTTAAAAATGTGAAACGAACCAGATTTAAATATATACCAGTTTCTGTGTCGATATCAGTCCAGTCCTAACCAATAACTCTCTCTCTCTCTCTCTCTCTCTCTCTCTCTCTCTCTCTCTCTCTCGTCAAGTAGTTGCAGCATCTGAGCCGAAGGAGCGTTAAATCAATAGTGATTATGTAAAGCCCTAGACACCAGGCTGACCAGATGACCTTTATTGTGGCGGCCATGTGTCAATTAGACTCTGGGGACGTGTACGGATATATTTGGCTACAATTTCAGGACAACCTTAGAAATTGCTACATATATCCTCAATTGACATCCAAATGACGCACAACCAGTTAAATAACCATATCCAACTCCCCGGTATTTCCTATTACTTGTCTCCCAGTTTGTTATTCTGATTCGAATGTTGTAGAGGCATCGGTGGGCCAGTCGTCTGAACCGCCGCAATCCGCTGTGCAGAGTTGCCTCCCTTAGTCCTGCCAGAAACCTATGATCTTGGAATGGCCCCGATTACTCATGATATCAACCACTAGATTGTCTGGGCCAAACTTGATTATTTACTGACCGCCGTCATATAGGCGATAAATTGGCTCACTACAACGTAAAACAGCAAGCAACCATTACTTTGAACACCACGCCGACCAAGAAGGGCACTACATCCTCGATTCCTCCGATACATACGCATGTTGTATGACATGTTGGATGTCTTTCATGTTTACATGCGAGAGTGTATGAAAAGCTGGTCACCTGGGAACTGTGTCTCCGACAGGCGACGGCGGGCCTGCCATGCCAGATCCATTAACATGACGCTCTGCAACCCCGAGTAACGGATAAGATTATCCCATGGTCCATGTTCCATAGCTGACAGTCTACTAACACCTCAACGACAAAGAATAATACATGATACGTGCTATCAAACACGGCAGTCTCGTCGTCTGGGGAGGGATGATGTCGGGGGCCGTTTGTTTTGATGTTTAAAATATTCTGGAACTATGGCATGTGTTTTGACATAAACCAGAACCTTGGATAATCCTTCTCGTCTCGGGACTGGAACAGAGGGGGCGGGGAGGGGGCCTTGTGGATCGTTCGCTCACCACGCCGAAAGCCCTGGTTCGATTCCCCACATGTGTACAATATGTGAAGCCCACTTCTGGTGTCCCCCGACTTGAAATTGCTGAAATAATGATAAAACGCGGCGTAAAACCTTACTCTATCGTTCGCTACCTGTCCAAATTCGTCGTATGCGCACACTGTCTGATACGACACAAATTAAGAAGTAATTGTTCGTTGATTGACTGGGTAGACCATTAACTGGTTCCACTATTAGCACGCGCAGTCTGGTCTGCCGTTTTTTCCCTGATAGACGTGCGCCCAGTAATGGATCGTTAAGGCTTTACGTGTTCAAATAAATGAAAAAATATGCACCACACAAGCAAATAAATCATAGAAATATCCGTTTACATGGAGAAAACATGAGCCACAGCAGATACTTATTGAAATGTAGATCCAACGATGGAATAAGAAACCTACGCGTCTGTTCGTGTAATCGAAGTCCCAGAGTGTGTGTTCGTCTTGTGAGACCGGAAGTGACGTCAAAACTGTAGTCTCTAATCTCTTTAGAACTAATGTTTGTTCAATCCCCTTCAGCAGCATGCCAATTAAGCTATCTCACTGCGGTGTTAGTTCAAACGCGATGAATGCACGTGGACTTCGTGCAAGGTGTTCCTTCCAAGTCTCGCGGGATCTCGCGGGGATGCTCTGTTCAGGGTCATTCATATGGGAAGCGATTCCCGACATGCTGCGGGCACCAAGCGCACACGTCAGTTACATCAAACTCTCTACCTTGTCTATACCTAATATTTTCGTGGAAGATCAAAGAGTACTGATACGCCGCCATGATAGAGGGCTCTTTTTGGACGACTTTTTGTTGGATTAATGACATTAATGAACTGCCTCCCTGATGCTTCAAACATTCCCTTATTGCTTCGGTTCAATGATCTGTTAGGCATACAAATCTGACAAAGCCGTGAAGATCCGGGTAAGGTCTTCAGCATTCCGTGCTTGTCGTAAGAGGCGACTAACGGGACCAGGTGTTCAGGCTCGCTGACTTGGTTGATGCATGTCATCGTTTCCCAATTGCGTGGATCGATGCTCATGATGTCAGTCACTGGATTGTCTAGTTCGGACTCTATTATTTACAGACCGTCGTCATATAGCTGGAATATTGCCGAGTGCGGGGTTAAACAACAAACTTTCCAACATTCCTGACTGCTTATTTTGAGTGAGTGAGTTTGGTTTAACGCTTTGAACAGTATTCCTGTTATACCACGGCGTGTCAGCTTGATGTTGGCGGAAACACGAAGACATGCAGGTCTCAGACGTTTACCTCTTTGTTGAAACCCACTAGCACGGGTATGGTGCTGACAAGCCAAGAAACATAATCGGGGCAAATCGGGATTCGAACCCACGAACATAGGTTTCTGAAGTGACCAAGGGAGGCACCACTGCAGAGGAACAGAGACACCCGTCACCAGTAACAGAGACACCCGTCACCAGTAACAGAGACACCCGTCACCAGTAACAGAGACACCCGTGACCAGGAAGATAGACACCCGTCACCAGTAACAGAGACACCCGTGACCAGTAACAGAGACACCCGTGACCAGGAACATAGACACCCGTCACCAGTAACATAGACACCCGTCACCAGTAACATAGACACCCGTGACCAGTAACAGAGACACCCGTGACCAGTAACAGAGACACCCTTGACCAAGACACCCGTGACCAGTAACAGAGACACCCGTGACCAGGAACAGAGACACCCGTGACCAGTAACAGAGACACCCGTGACCAGGAACATAGACACCCGTGACCAGGAACATAGACACCCGTGACCAAGACACCCGTGACTAGTAACAGAGACACCCTTGACCAGTAACAGAGACACCCGTGACCAGTAACATAGACACCCGTGACCAGTAACAGAGACACCCATGACCAGTTACAGAGACACCCTTGACAAGTAACAGAGACACACGTAACCAGTAACAGAGACACCCGTGACCAGTAATAGAGACACCCATGACCAGTAACAGAGACACCCATGACCAGTAACAGAGACACCCGTGACCAGTAATAGAGACACCCGTGACCAGTAACAGAGACACCCATGACCAGTAACAGAGACATCCATGACCAGTAACAGAGATACCCTTGACCAGTAACAGAGACACCCGTAACCAGTAACAGAGACACCCGTGACCAGTAACAGAGACACTCATGACCAGTAACAGAGACACCCATGACCAGTAACAGAGACACCCGTGACCAGTAACAGAGACACCCATGACCAGTAACAGAGACACCCGTGACCAGTAACAGAGACACCCGTGACCAGTAACAGACACCCGTGACCAGTAACAGAGACACCCGTGACCAGTAACAGAGACACAATTAACCAGTAACAGAGACACCCGTGACCAGTAACAGAGACACCCATGACCAGTAACAGAGACACCCATGACCAGTAACAGAGACACCCTTGACCAGTAACAGAGACACCCGTAACCAGTAACAGAGACACCCGTAACCAGTAACAGAGACACCCGTGACCAGTAACAGGCACCCGTGACCAGTAACAGAGGCATCCGTAACCAGTAACAGAGACACACGTAACCAGTAACAGAGACACCCGTCACCAGTAACAGACATCCGTAACCAGTAACAGAGACACCCGTAACCAGTAACAGAGGCATCCGTAACCAGTAACAGAGACACCCGTAACCAGTAACAGAGACACCCGTAACCAGTAACATAGGCACCCGTCACCAGTAACAGACACCCGTAACCAGTAACAGAGACACCCGTGACCAGTAACAGAGACACCCGTGACCAGTAACGGAGACACCCGTGACCAGGAACATAGACACCCGTAACCAGTACCTGTAACAAATGAACCTGTAGTGTTTGAGCAGAGGAAACTCTCAGACAACAACGTAACACCCCAAACCAAATGTTCGCAATCGTTCGGCCACCGCTCAGTACAGACAGCCGTGAACAGTCGTATGTTCGGAAACAGGAACAGCCATGCATTATGTAAATGTTGTACTACTGTGGTAAAGTTAAATGTCAGCATGGACAGAAAGCAGGGTGTTGGGTTGATGGTGGTCCTGTGGGATCTCTATTTGATCTGCTCCTCAACTCGCACTGCATCATTCGAAATTTATGATCGATTCCTCCGACACCAAGAGAGACCTTGGCCAAGAATACCGGTATCTATGCTTGTCACAGGCAAGGGGGAAGGCTGGCTTGTTGTAGCTAGAAGTAACTAGTAAACGATACATGCAGACTATTAAAAACGATCCCATATATTTTTGTTATAGGCGAAACGGGAAGGCACTTACTTTCACATAAAAAAACATGATTTTTGTTGATATTTTGCAAAAATATGATACATCCATAACGACAAAAATATTTATGGCTTTGTAAACAGATTTTACAGAAATCATATTGGACATATGCACATTATTTCGTTGAAATTAATTATACTTCCAAATTTTGGCCCGAAGCAGAAAGAGTGATAATTCTCTTCCTATTACTAGCAGTGTTGAGTGATGGTTGTAGCCTTTGGCTGATTAAAAAATATCCTTTTTTGTTTTGCACAGACTGCAGATGCACTAAATTGCACCAATGCCGTTATGAACACGCCACTACAACTTGGTGCAATGCAAAATACGTGATGTTACGCACAAACGGTTCTTAAAGGCGATCTCTGGTCCGTGATCTGGACTCATCGACGGAATTTAGTTGAACGCCGCTTTGAACAGTATTTCAGTTATATCACGGCTCGTCAGTATACTGAGGGTGAAAGCCCAATGCAGGCTTTGATGTAGGTCTTAGAGGTTTACCACTTTGGCGAGACACGCGAGCACGGGTAGCGCACTGACAAGCCTAGAAAATGTAATCGGTCTGGATCTTGGAATCGGACGCACGATGATAGGTTTGTGGCACAGCGAATTGCAGCGCCTTTGACGATTAGACCCGTGAAGATCCGGGTTAGAATAGGTCTTCAGCAACCCATGCTTACCGTAAAAGGCGACTTTGCTTGTCGTAAAAGGCGACTAACTTGATCAGGTGGTCAGGCTCGCTGACTTGGTTGATGCATGTCATCGATCCAAATGGCGTGGATCGATGCTCATTATATCAATCACTGGATTGTCTGGTCCAGACTCGATTATTTACAGACCGCCGTCACATACCTTGAATATTGCGGCGTTAAACAACCAACCAAACAACCAGCCTTTGACGATTGGACCATCCGTACGTGTGCCCCCTAAGTTCATCAAGACAAGGGGCGGTCGGGTAGCCTAGTGGTTAAAGCGTTCGCTCGTCACGCCGAAGACCCGGGTTCGAATCCCGACATGGGTACAATGTGTGAAGCCCATTTCTGGTGTCCCCCGCCGTGATATTGCTGGAATATTGCTAAACGCGGCGTAAAACCATACTCACTCACTCACTCATCAAGACAAAGGTAAAGACGGCCCGTGACCCATTTGTATGTATACAGAGGTTTGGATAATGAATTACGATAATGAGACCTCCCTTGAATTTGGTTCTCCTTCTGTCGGCCTTAAACATCATTCCTACTTTTCATGAGGTGTTCGCGAAATGGCCAACTAAGTTCGACTTACAATTGTCTGTCAACCATCTGAACTCCACCGTACAGACATCTCCTGCTCAACTGTTTCAGTGAAGGAAGAGAATTTATGGATGCTAACTTCTTTATTATTGAATTTAGTAGAGAAGTTGACATCCCTAAATTCTCTTCCGTATGTGTTTCACTTCTAAATGTCATTCAAAGACGTGTTTTTGTGAAGATATTTCCGTTAATATTCGTTTTGCTTTGTGCTTTGTTGAAAAAAGTTTCAAAGAGCAAGTTTCATATTGTATATATTATGAACACAAGTTTTCCCGTCACCGTGCTGCGACCATTCCCGAAATTCAGGAACAGGGTTATGATATTGAAGCCGATAAAACGTTATCTTTTAATTGTTCATATTGATTTGGTATTTATCGTTATGATATTTTTCTGCGCACTCAAAAATTTAGACAGCAAGCCGAAAATTTGGCAGACTATTGTTTCTCAATTTGATGGCCAAGTTTTGTTTGTTTGTTGTTTAACGCCGCACTCAGCAATATTCCAGCTATATGACGACGTCTGTAAATAATCGAGTCTGGACCAGACAATCCAATGATTGATATCACGAGCATCGATCTACTCAATTGGGAAACGATACCATGCATCAAGCAGGCCAGGGAGCCTGATCACCCGATCCCGTTAGTCGCCTCTTACAACAAGCATGGGTTGCTGAAGACCTATACTACCCCGGATCTTCAGGGGTCAAGTATCTTTCCTGTAACAATACATGCCCATCTCATAACCTTCCTTGGCAAGGGGGTTGGTCGGGTAGCCTAGTGGTTAAAGCGTTCGCTTGTCACGCCGAAGACCCGGGTTCGATTCCCGACATGGGTAAAATGTGTGAAGCCCATTTCTGGTGTCCCCTGCCGTGATATTGCTGGAATATTGCTAAAAGCGGCGTAAAACCATATTCACTCACTCACTCATTCAAATCGCACCCTTTTATGACCTTGGAACGTCTTCTGTAGGTTATAAGGGCGGTCGGGTAGCCTAGTGGTTAAAGCCTTCGCTTGTCACGCCGAAGACCTCGGTTCGATTCCCGACATGGGTAAAATGTGTGAAGCCCATTTCTGGTGTCCCCCGCCGTGATATTGCTGGAATATTGCTAAAAGCGGCGTAAAACCATACTCACTCACTCCTTGGCAAGGCTGAGAACTAAATAAAAATAGCAATTTGAAGAATTCATATCAAGATATCCAGATATAATGTGTGTGACTTATCAAATCATCTCAGCTGTTTTAATTAATCTATGTATACATCTTTTCGTGCACGTCATATACTTTATGATTGTAAGATTTAAGACTTAACAGATTTTTTATAATTTTGCCGACTTAACACATATTCTGTATATCTACTTTCAAATTTTAATGGTTTCAGAATATTTTGAGTTTTGTCGGAATTAATCTCATCTATTTGTCAACAGTGTAAAAGGAAAGACATTCAACTACTCGCTGCCTTTAAAATTTGTAACTTTATAAAAGGATTGTTTGAAGAGGCCAATCTGTTGAATTCATGTGCTTTATGTGCCCAATTCTCAAGTTACCAAATAGAGTGAGTGAGTGAGTATGGTTTTACGCCGCGTTTAGCAATATTCCAGCAACATCACGGCGGGGGACACCAGAAATGGGCTTCACACATTGTACCCATGTCGGGATTCGAACCCGGGTCTTCGGCGTGACGAGCGAACGCTTTAACCACTAGGCTACCCGACCGCCTCCGAGAGTTTATTCACTTTAAATATGAATTTGCCTTGTTAGACTCATGTTGACTCAAATACTGTTTAAAAACAGCGTTAAACCGACTCGCTCATTCGTACTCTCTCACACGTGACGCCTTACAGCTCTGGGTTGGAACGACCGAACCAGTAACCATAGGACAAGGTGAGCTAATAGAGTATAATTTGGGGTCCCGGGGGATGACCTAAACTCAGGTGAAAAAATACGCATTCAACAACAAATTGAAATAAATCACCCGGTTTTTTTTAATAAGTACCGCCTTCTTTTGTGTGCGTGTATTACAAATATTTTTTTACGATATACAGATCAAAGGATAATGCAGCTCGAAAAGATCACCATCTATCTTCTCACTTTGGAACACAAAGTTCCAGATGGAAATAACCGATTTGCTTTTTCGTAAGCATTATTGTGTGCTGCAAGTGATAACTATAAAAACCTATCCGCAGCAGCTGCAACCACGGCGCGTTTAGAAACAACGTCCTCGGTAACAGGCACCGCGAGTTTTCCTATTACAATAACGATCGTGATTATCATGACAATGAACGATATAGCTATGTTGCTATGACAGTGATGTGGAAGATCAAGTGTGTTAAATATTGGTGTCAAATCATCATGATAAAAAATCCCAGCTACTCGTGATGCTGGTGCTGTTTAAGGGGATGATTTACGTCGTTGCCACACACTCGGATGCTGGTGATGCTGAAGATGAAAATAACCATGACAACATGCTAGTAAAGAGTTCACTAAGGCCATGCCCATGTCGCTTTAATACGTGAGCTTTCTGATGCAACCCATGACGGTGACGACGATGACGATGATGAGCCAGCTAATACATAAGCTTCTTCTAAAACTCATCATGATGTTGATGACGATGATTTTGACGATGATGACCCAGTTAATACATAAGCTTCCTAGTACAACTCATCATGATGTTGATGACGACGATGATGTTGACGATGATGACCGAGTTAATACATACGCTTCCTCATGCAACCTATTATGATGGTGTTGTTAATGATGTTGATGTTGATGTTGATGATGATGACGATGACGATGAAGGTAATACTGATAGTAACTAGCGTCAAACCACCTTCCTAAAGCAACCCATTACGATGTAGTTGTTGTTGTTGTTGACGATGATGATGATGATGATGATGATGGTGACCGAGTTAATATATAAGCTTCTAATGCAACCCAATATGATGATGTTGATAATGATGATGATGATGATGATGATGACGACGACGGTGACGATGAAGGCGATACTGATAGTAACTAGCTTCAAAACATAAGCATCCTCAAGCAACCCATTACGATGGAGTTGTTGTTGTTGTTGTTGTTGTTGTTGATGATGATGATCATGATGCTGACCGAGTTAATACATAAGCTTCCTAATGCAACCCATTATGATGATGTTGATAATGATGTTGATGATGATGATGATGGTGATGATGATGACGATGAAGGTGATACTGATAGTAACTAGCTTCAAAACATAAGCATCCTCAAGCAACCCATTACGATGTAGTTGTTGTTGTTGATGATGATGATCATGATGCTGACCGAGTTAATACATAAGCTTCCTAATGCAACCCTTCATGATGCTGTTGATAATGATATTGATGATGATGGTGATGATGATGACGATGAAGGCGATACTGATAGTAACTAGCTTCAAAACATAAGCAGCCTAATGCAACCCTTCATGATGCTGTTGATAATGATATTGATGATGATGGTGATGATGATGACGATGAAGGCGATACTGATAGTAACTAGCGTCAAAACATAAGCATCCTCAAGCAACCCATTACGATGGAGTTGTTGATGATAATGATGGTGATGCTGCTGGTGATGATAATGATGCTGATGGTGATGATACTTGTTATCATTACCACTATCATCGTATTCTTCGTCTTTATAATCATCCCAAGCCAGCAAGTCCACTGCTTCTGATGATGAAGATGACATATGTGTTGAGGCTCATCCCACGTATAGCAGTTGACACCAACGATACAGCACCACAAGGGTATCACACCACTCGAAACATCTCAAATTCTCATTGCTATGGCTCCAGTGGGAGCCTAATTCGCAACGCAGTGACCCCCTGCGAGGATCCCCCCAAATCGACAGCTGTCCTCCCGGTCGCCACTATTGTTCGTACGTGACCATAAATCACACGTGACCCACGAACGTGACACGGGACTTGATCTTAGCCAATCGGTAATTTCTAGTTTTGCTACACTGCAACTTGCCATTAGGCCGTAATGAGGCGGTTTCCGTTACCACTGCTTTACTGGCAGGCTGCTCACGGAAAGCGATCGCGTCTTGCTGCGAGGGGAAAGAGGATATTTATAATCGGCAGAAGTAGATAGAGAGAGCCTAGCACCAACATGCTCAGACATAATATACAGCTTTGTAATTCACTAGAGCGCTTAGCACCCGCGAGGCCAGGGGAAGCGTTATATTTCATGAGAAAATTAACGTGTTGCTCCTCTGGGCCAGTTATAGGACTACAAGAATCTAGCTCTACAAAAACCGGCATTTCATATTTAGAACATATGGTTATAAATAATCAGCACGTGTTTATTGTGAGATGGATAACGTTATGAGTATGTGTCTATCGCCTCTGGTTGTGACCACGATCTCCTTCAAGACCGAAGATGTTCACAATGTCTGGAATGGTTTGGTCGTGTAGACCTGACCCTCACGGCATAGACGGGGGCTTGTGGCAGAGGATTCTGTCTGTCCACTTGTCCGCCTCTCCACTTGTCCACATGTCCGCTTATCTACCTGTACACATGTCCGCTGGCAGCATCTCGACCTGTACATACGTCCTCCTATCCACATATCCACCTGCACGCCTGTTCAACTATACACCTTGCCGTCCGTTCGAAAACCCGGTGGTTCGGCTGACCGACTGTCCACCTACCCAACTACCCACTTGCCCAACTGTCCACCTACCCAACTGTCCACCCACCCAACTGTCCACCTACCCAACTGTCCACCTACCCAACTGTCCACCTACCCAACTATCCACCCACCCAACTGTCCACCTACCCAACTGACCACCTACCCAACTGTCCACCTACCCGACTGTCCACCTACCTAACTGTCCACCCACCCAACTGTCCACCCACCCAACTGTCCACCCACCCAACTGACCACCTACCCAACTGACCACCTACCCAACTGACCACCCACCCAACTGTCCACCCACCCAACTGTCCACCCACCCAACTGTCCACCTACCCAACTGTCCACCCACCCAACTATCCAACCTACCCAACTATCCACCCACCCAACTGTTCACCTACCCAACTATCCACCCACCCAACTGTTCACCTACCCAACTACCCAACTGTCCACCTACCCAACTGTCCACCTACCCAACTGTCCACCCACCCAACTACCCAACTGTCCACCTACCCAACTGTCCACCTACCCAACTGTCCACCTACCCAACTGACCACCTACCCAACTGACCACCTACCCAACTGTCCACCCACCCAACTATCCAACCTACCCAACTATCCACCTACCCAACTGTCCACCCACCCAACTGTCCACCTACCCAACTGTCCACCTACCCAACTGTCCACCTACCCAACTGACCACCTACCCAACTGACCACCTACCCAACTGTCCACCCACCCAACTATCCAACCTACCCAACTATCCACCTACCCAACTGTCCACCTACCCAACTGTTCACCTACCCAACTGTCCACCTACCCAACTGTCCACCCACCCAACTGTCCACCTACTCAACTGTCCACCCACCCAACTGTCCACCTACCCAACTGTCCACCTACCCAACTGACCACCTACCCAACTGTCCACCCACCCAACTGTCCACCTACCCAACTGTCCACCTACCCAACTGTCCACCTACCCAACTGTCCACCTACTCAACTGTCCACCTACTCAACTGTCCACCTACTCAACTGTCCACCTACCCAACTGTCCACCTACCCAACTGTCCACCTACCCAACTGTCCACCTACCCAACTGTCCACCTACCCAACTGTCCACCTACCCAACTGTCCACCTACCCAACTGTCCACCCACCCAACTACCCAACTGTCCACCTACCCAACTGTCCACCTACTCAACTGTCCACCTACTCAACTGTCCACCTACTCAACTGTCCACCTACCCAACTGTCCACCTACCCAACTGTCCACCTACCCAACTGTCCACCTACCCAACTGTCCACCTACCCAACTGTCCACCTACTCAACTGTCCACCCACCCAACTGTCCACCTACCCAACTGTCCACCTACCCAACTGTCCACCTACCCAACTGTCCACCTGCCCAACTGTCCATCTGCCCAATACTGTATACTCGAAATGTATACACAAGCGATTGGAGCTGCTGGAATATTGCTCGACTGAAGTGGAAACTATTGGGAAGTTGATGTGATCCATCTCGTCATGCAGTCTTGTGGGTAGAAAAGCAGTGTCTGGTTTCTCAAGATGGTGGCAGGGGGCACGGGTGTTCCAGTCGTCTTAGGCGCCGAGATTCGCTGTGTTGAGTTGCGTCCCTTGGGCACGCCAGGAACCTATGATTGTGGGTTCGAATGCCGGTTTGCTCTGATTATGTTTCAAGGTTTGTCAGCACCATACCCGTGCTCGTGGGATTCACCAAAGTGGTAAACGTCTGATACCTGCATCACTTCAGGCTTCCCTGCCACATTAAGCTGACACGCCGTGATGTAACTGGAAAACTGATAAACGTGGCGTTAAACCCAACTCACTCACTCACTCACTCAAGATGGTGGCAATGGGCGTGAGTGCAGTAGGTGGAACATAGACGTAACTCATTATCATCATCACACACACACAAAGTTTTAGCTTCATCAATGTGATAGTTGTATTTTTGCAGTTCTACAAAGAAAAGAAAATTGATTTTGAATGTGTACCGTAATAAAACCTGAACTCATTTATTGCTGGGGGCATGTTTGGCGAAGTCGTCTGAGGCGCCGCAATTCGCTTTGCAGAGTTGCTTCCCTTTGGGACTCCAGAAACCTATGATCGCGGGTTCGCCCCGATTATGTTTCTAGGTTTGTCAGCACCATACCCATCCCAGGGGGTTTCACCAAAGTGGTAAACGTCTGAGACCTGCATCACATCACTTCAGGCTTTCTTCCTTCTTTCTTTTTTGTGTGTAAATAAAGACATAAAAAACTTCATTTTTAAATTCCATCCAAAGAAGAAATCAGAGTATTATGGTCCTTCAAATATTTATAGTTTCAGCTCGTCTGGATCGTGTAGTCTCGGAGAAGGATACTCTGAAAGTCTCATTTTTACCAATTAAACACATGGCATCAACAAATCGGAATCCCGCTGTACTGTTCTATATCATGTCAATGTTTCAGATTTCTAGACGTTGTGGCGTCAGAGAAGAATATTCTTAAAAATTTGCGCACAATAAAAGTTTTAAAGTAATTTAATAGTATTACTTTTAATGCATTGAACAATTCTGAGATCCAATATGGTGCTGGGTATTCTACCAAATGTTCAGGGTCCAGTTCAACAAAGCCATCTTACTGTTAAGGTGATCGTAACTCCCATACTTTAACACTGGCTTACGATAGTCGTAGCGCTAAGATCGCTTCGTGGAACGGTGCCCTGGTTAAGTCGTTTCGAAGATGTAGCAAGTGTACGGACGACGGACATGTATTTTAGTGATGCAGTGTTTAACCTTCCGTGGTATAGGCCGTGGCCACTAGTGCGTACAGTAATGCAGCATGAACGATGACGCACAGCATGTGTCTGAATGTACGAAGGCGCTAAGGTATACACAGGTATTCACCATGTCTTAGCAGTACGTACCATATTGCGCCAGCATGCACCATGGACGATCCTCATGT
Organism: Haliotis rufescens; assembly: GCF_023055435.1. Classification (NCBI taxonomy): domain Eukaryota; kingdom Metazoa; phylum Mollusca; class Gastropoda; order Lepetellida; family Haliotidae; genus Haliotis; species Haliotis rufescens. The sequence continues at coordinate 485,970 of NW_025964090.1, forward strand.
ACCGTAACGCACAATGATACACCATGACGCACTATGACGCACAATGATGCATAATGACGCATTAATACCATGACGCGGGATGATGCATCGTGACGCAATATGACGCATCATGATGTATCGTGAATCAATATGTCACCATGATGTATCGTGACTTAAAATGACGCATCAATACCATGATGCAATGTGATGCACCATGATGTATCGTGACCCAATATGACGCACCATGATATATCGTGACGCAATATGACCCATCAATAACATGGTGCAATATGACACCATGATGTATCGTGAAGCAATATGACGCACCGTGATGTATCATGACGCACCAATACCACGACGCTATATAACGTACCATGAGGTATCGTGACACAATATGGCGCACCGTGATGTATCTTGACACAATATGACGCACCAATACCACGACGCTATATAACGAACCATGATGTATCGTGACACAATATAACGTACCATGATGTATCGTGACACAATATAACGTACCATGATGTATCGTGACACAATATAACGTACCATGATGTATCGTGACACAATATGGCGCACCGTGATGTATCGTGACACAATATAACGTACCATGATGTATCGTGACACAATATAACGTACCATGATGTATCGTGACACAATATGACGTACCATGATGTATCGTGACACAATATGACGTACCATGATGTATCGTGACACAATATGACGCACCAATACCACGGCGATATATAACGTACCATGATGTATCGTGACACAATATAACGTACCATGATGTATTGTGACACAATATGACGTACCATGATGTATCGTGACACAATATAACGTACCATGATGTATCGTGACACAATATGACGCGCCCATATGTGTCATCGTGCAATATGACGCACCGACATGTACCGTGACGTACAAGGTTGCAAAATGACGCGCAACCAGTATGTACCAGGACGCAGTCTGTTGAGGCTCTCAATGCATTCAGATCACCAATGACGAAAAACAATATAGCTGAGAATCTCTTTATATTTTGTCAATAATTAGATTTTATAACAGTCTAGTAATTAAGCACCATAACAAATCATTTTGCGTCATCACGCATGTCCCATGACGCACCAGGATGTAGCGTGACGCACACGCTCACATACTCCTAACCAAGTAATCTAACATCGAATCTGACGTGCTAACTGACGCGCTTCCTTCCCCGGAGCTCGCTTGCAGTGTCAGATGATCAAAGACTGGAACACCAATTTCTCCAAGAGCGGCCACAGCGCAGAGACATATTTGAATATAGAAAGGCTGCTTTTAGCCATACGTCAACTTTACCAAGGCCCCACTTCTCAGTGCCACTACGTCAGACGCCATATTACTCTTCCAAGGCCCTGAGACTACCGTCGCTCATCCGATATCTGTATGCCAAAACTTCATAACGTGTCTTACTTATATCCAATGGTGTGTAATTAGGCTTCGATCCTACTTCAAAGAACTGCTCATTTGATTTTCAACGCAGTCGCTTTACGCACACGGAAAACCAATATAATTTGGTAATTCGATCATGTCAAAATCTGACCCGGTCGAGCTATTAGTAGCAGTTCATTGTCAGATTTTGTATATGTGGAAAATTTCGCTTAGGGTCTCTGTGTATGAACACATTGGGACTATTTTACCACTAATACTGTAAAAGAGCCGTGAAAGAGTAGTTGAAGTAACATCGCACTATTTTTTCAACACTGGGTAATAAGTAGCTAATGACTGTTTGAGCGACGAGACACGTAATTGGATCCTGCCTTGAAAGACGGTTTACCGCTTTTGCAAATGACATACCGCAGGCTTAGATACCCAGGGCGAAAATCGATCTAAACTCGAGTTGCTCTGGTCATCAAAGAAGGGCTCGGGCGGCGGTAAGATTAAACTGTTACCAGTCGATCAAAGTGTGGAGGGTCGTGGTATTATAATGGACGTAACTGACCCTATGCGGACGACGGGAGCGTTGTTCGAGGACGATAAGGAGGGAAATGTGGTAAACTTGCGCTAATATTACAGAGAGTGTTGGACAACCCAAGGGCATCTGTAGGCGACGTATTTAGCCTCACAGGGTTAGATATATGTTACGTTGCGAATTCCGAACATATACACGTCAAACATACGTCATAAATCTTAATGGCCATAATACCGCATGTGTCTTTAGTGATCATATTTTCATTGAAAATTAAAAGACGAAGTTTGGATGCTACCTTTCACATTAAGTAAGTATATAGGGGTCTATCGACTGGAATCAACAACATTGAAGAACTGCTGGTGCAGCATTAAACAAAACTAAAGCTACTACATCTATCATTATGTGAATAAACTCAATGAGCAGGAGTATCATTACAAACGAACCACACCGCTTTAAAAGATGTTATGAATATAAAGAGTGACTTGTCCATAATCCATACGTAAATACATGTTTATTTCATATAAACCAAAAATAACCATATATAACTCAAATATACGGAAAATATATGTATATTTCACATGAACCTCCTCTGATATTTAACATTCATATTGAAAGCAAACAACACATGTTACAAGGCTGTCGTATGCATCACTATACCATCTGTGTTGTATTGCCAAATATGCAACACGAACAGCCGAGTCAAAATACAATTATTCACATCTTTTTCGTTTGATATATTCTCCCGACACATGGTTGTGATTTATCATCCGATAACGGTAATGTGTCTGTGTGAACGCAGGGTTGATATACACATGTAGGGCAACTTAATTCCCGTCGTCCTTGAGCTGGTGGGTAGCCAAGTGGTTTTAGCCCTCTCCCATGGTTCAATTGCCAACTGTATTATTTGCGAAACCAGATTTATATTATCAGCCCAGCCATAATCACAATTTCTGTTTGTTTCCACTGCTAGTATTACTATATTTGCTGCAACTAATGGCAACTGTTTCCCATAGCACTGCTGATACTGTTGCGTCTAATATTGTTGATACTTACATTGAAGCTACTTGTTCTAATGCTACTGATTCTATTGCTACGTATATTGCTGCTACACCCACTGCTGCATATAATGTTGCTACCACATCTGTTGCGTATGTTGCTCACCCGCGGTGATCCGGGTTAGAATAGGTCTGTGCTTGTCGTAACGGTATCGGGGGGTCAGGCTCGCTGACTTGGTTCATGCATGTCATTGCATCCCAGTTGCGTGGATCGATGCTCATGATGTCAATCACTGGATGTCAAAATCCGGGGTAGAGAATGTTTGTTGTTTAACGCCGCACTCAGCAACATTCCTGCTATATGAGGGCGGTCTGTAAATAATCGAGTCTGGACCAGACAGTCAAGTGATTGACATCATGAGCATCGATCCACGCAATTGGGATACGATGACATACATCAACCAAGTCAGCGAGCCTGAATACCCGATCCCTTTAGTCGCCTTTTACGACAAGCAAAGTCGCCTTTTGCAGCAAGCATGGGTTGCTGAAGACCTATTCTACCCTGGATCTTCACAAAACGGAAATGACTACCGAGTTGTATGCTTCTGTTGCTTTTATCGTGTTGCCACAGCTACTTCTATAGTATGTCTTAAGACCCTGATACACATATATCAAATACAGCCCATGCAAGTCTATAATGTTTGGCAAGTCTAGAACACTGCAGTATCTGAAAACGAAGAGAGTCTCTGGGCTCCTTTTTATTAAATTTTTATTTAACAACTGTTTTTTTCTGTACGATATGTTCATTTCTGAGACTAGATGTTAGTCCACTACTTCTACAACTATTTCTATTTTAAATACCAATGAAACGATAGCATGACCATCACTGACATGTGCGTAGTAGACATCACGTCACACCTCAGCTCATGTCACGTGGCTCGTACAGTAACACACCTGGAGCTGGCACACACGTGCAAAATCTAACACCTGCAAACACTTTTCAAGGAGCTCGCAGTCTTATGTGAACATCGGTTACCTCCCTTAAACTCCCCGCGCTGCGCTGGTTGCATTTGATTCCCGATACTTCTCAACTGCGTCAGTTAAAGAATCCATATCTTAACCAGAAAGACACGCTAATAACATTTGATAAGACAAGATTATATCCGTGTCGTCGATAAGCGCAAATGTTGTGCAATGGCAAAAGTACAGACACCACGGTTCATTAGGCTTTCTAAGTTCAACTCGAATTGCGCCCCGCTCGCGACAAGCGTAACTGAGTGACAGGTTGTCTTTCGTGCATCTGACAAATACACACGTCAATCACTTGAGCACCTTTACATACAAGGGCTAGACATTGACTAATATACATAGGTCATATGCATCTGTCTGTTACAACAACGGGTTCGATATTATGGGACTCTCGACACTTTATCGACCAACTGTTTCAACTGGTATGGCGAGTGGGTTATGATCAATGTAGGCACAACAGCGCTATACTTCTGTCAATTGTTTAAGTGTCAATTTCGCTGTCACTGATTTATTCGTTCAACGTTCGTGTCATTTAGCACGCTCTCGAAATAGGCGAGGTTTACAGTTTCGTTAATTGGCATGGAGTGTGTTTGGATCAATAGTACCTATTTGGTGTTGTATTTTCAAAGTCTAGTCGAACGGTTGATTTAAGTAAAGGCCAATTGCTGCACTGGTCACGTTCAGATTGCATTACGCGATGCAAATAATAATAATAATAATAATGATTTTGATGATGATGATAATAATAATTTTTTACTGTAGTTCAACATCATTATGAAATAAATGAGACAGTTGGAAATAAGCTACAGCTGCTGCTACTTCTCCAACCACCGCTACTACTACAACCACCGCTACTACTACAACTACCACCACCATCGTTATTAATACCGTTATCACCACCGTTGTTTCTACTACCACCACCAACACCGCTACTATTACGACAGTTACCACGCCCGCTACGTCTACTACAACCATCACCGCTACTACTATAATAACAACCACCGCTACGTCTACTACTACCACGGCAATTGCCACCGCCTCTACGCCTACGCCTACCACGACCACCACCGCTACTACGACCATTACCACCACAGCTACGTCTACTACTACAATTACCAATACATCTACGTCTAAAACTGCTACTACAATTACAACCACCTTTACGTCGTCTACTACCACCATCACCACCGCTGCTACTACGACAATTTCCACCACTACACCAATTTCTACTACTACAACCACAACTACTACCCCACTGCAGCTGCTACTACAACTACTGCGTCATAGCTACCTCTTCTACTGCTGCTCCCGGTACTACTACTACTACTACTACTACTACTACTACTACTACTACTACACCCACGACCACAGCTGCGTCAACTACTGCAAGTCATACATGTACTAATATATATATATATATATATATATATATATATATATATATATATATATCTGAAAATATATTATTTCCGTTAGAAACAAAGAACTTCATTTAAATTGAAAGGGAGCCCTAGTGAGATTGGCCATTCTGAACATGAGGAAAATCTAGACTTGCTTCATTTAAAGCTTTTGCATTACAGAAAGGGCTGGCGGAATGGAAAATAGTATGGTTCAGGGACCGAGGTACAGGCTAACCCTATAGGTACCAAACTTGAAGACCATTCCACTTGTCGCAGTTTGCATATTACTGGAATATTTCGAAAGGCGGCGTAGAACCCAACTCACTCACTCATCCGGCATACCGTTTAATTTGTCCTGGCATCCAATGTACTAACTCTTGAGTCATACCAGTGAACACAGCAGGTAATGTCAATTAGACTTGGGTTACCAATAAGAATTTATGACCATATGTTTATCATGCGCTCAGGGCTATATAATTTACTGATTTGTCACTCTTTGCAGGAAATATTGAATATTTGAAATATTGTCATCCGCGTACCACATTAACATTCCATGGCAACTAGCGAAATGCATTTCACAGGGATGGGCATCCAGCGTACCAACAAGGGGCTGTAACTCTCTCGTATAGCTCCAGTATTAATACTTCAGACACATTCTCTCACTCAATCATGTCAATAGGTCAATGTATCCACTATCGATCTCCCGACACCTGACTAAATATGAATCGTAAGTTATCAAGTACATCTCATGGCTCTAACATGGCGCCATGTTGTATAAATACTTTAACATGCTATGTACTGCATTGGCGATATCTCGGCCAAGTCTCGCTGATTTTGTTAGTCTCGCTCCGTCGCGGACAGCACACGTCAGTCGCTTTTAACAATAGCATATGGCTGCTGTACTCGCACCAGCTGCCATCTGGCTGTAATCGGCGACATTACTGTCATTATCTATACTACAAATTGTGATAGCTACTTTTCTAAGCGAGAGGTAATCAATTTATGAAACAACCACACCGAAGATGCTCCATGGTAAATATCAAGGGTCGACCGTTTGAGCCCCTCGTGTCGAGATAATGCGTCAATAAATGCTTTATTGCGAGAGCAAATGTTCCGAGTAGCGCATATTGTATTTATATATGTTTAGATCATGAAGTGTGTATCGCTTTGTTTGTCAATGTTCGTTTTTAAAAGTATTCAAATCCTTTGAAAATAGGGTTTCTAGATTTTATATATGTCCTAATTTAGCTTCTGCCACCAGAGCATCGTAAATCTTTGATTTAACACCTCTTTAAACTCCGGATTTAAAGTGGTTCGATGAATACCGTCTGTAATAGATAGAGTGATTGAATGTTTCAAAGCGGTTTGGTTGAGTTCTGCATGATATATGTGATAAACCAGAAATTTCGATCACACAAATTCCCTTCAATTTATGAATGTTTCTCTTTTATAATACGACAGGGGTGCCATTATCTGTGGAGATTCAAACCACATTGGTCTATTTGGCGTGCGAACGCTGAACCACTTCCCTACTGCATACTCACACAACATTCGGCAAATTCAGACATGTTGGAATAAAAACCCGGGCATTAAGTGTGGCGAGCGCGCATCAAACCGGGCCAACCGACCTAATCAAAAATACTCGAGAACAGGTACGAATGAAACCTGACTATAGAGCGCGATTTCCTGGTTTATGCTTAGTCTGTAATCTATTGTTTTTCTTTTTGTTTTTGAAGGTATCAACGAAAACATGAAGATTGCGTAATCCTATATACTTAGAAGTTACATCTTATGAACCGAGAGGGGCGGTCGGGTAGCCTAGTGGTTAAAGCGTTCGCTCGTCACGCCGAAGACCCGGGTTCGATTCCCTACATGGGTACAATGTGTGAAGCCCATTTCTGGTGTCCCCTGCCGTGATATTGCTGGAATATTGCTAAAAGCGGCGTAAAACCATACTCACTCACTCACTCACTCACTCACTATGAACCGAGACAATTCAAGGGACGCAATTGGCTGTGCAGAGTTGCGTCCCTTAGGCGTGCTAGAAATCTATGACATTGCGTTCGAATCCCGGTTCACCCCGATTATGTTTCTAGCTTTGTCAACACCACACCCGTGCTCGTGGGTTTCACCGAAGTGGTAAATGTCTAAGATCAGTCAGCTACATACAAGCACCTTCACAGCTTACAGATCAGACACAGTTCACGTCCACATCCAACTGGGTTCAGCAGCTCACAAGATCACTCAGTGAATGTTCAGGGACGTTCAGGTAACCAGCAGTGTCCAAAGACTGCATAGGAGTGTTCCGTTGTTGCTGCCACTGATCCAGACGTTTGTCCTTCTCAAGGTACACTCTTATGTTGCAGCGCCAAAGTCTTACTGACTCTTCCTTACTGCTTCTGATTTGTCAATGTTTCTTATGAGTTCCACAAACTGGAAGACGTTGTGATGATGCATTCGTCACCACTCGCTCCTTTCCGTAACCTACAGGAAGACTCGTCACCCTGTCGATGAATGTTATGTGCGCAAATGCGACGAACCAATCAGAATGCGCGTATGATTTCAAGTTCTTCGTCAGAGAATCCCTCAGAAATAATTTTTGATTTTACAAGTCTTGCATCTAAAAATATACCTAAGACACAGTTACATGTGTCCGATCATACTGTATAATTCCGCAAGTCTAGATTTTCTTTAAATTGCATCTGAACTATATATAATATATGGGGAAATATCAGGAACCATTACGCAACGAGTTGACATTTTTTTGTATTTTTAGGTATGCCCGTTTGCGCTTAGACGGAACCCGGTCGCAAAAATGGCCATGAGAGGGGCACGAGTCGCTATTCGGCTTGTCCCGGAATAACACGAGTTGGTCACGAATGTGTGATGATGGCGAGGTAGAGAGCTGTTCAACCTGTTCTGTCGGCAGTGGAATCCCCCAGGTTGTTGTTGGTGCGTGGTCTGGTGTTGCTGTCATGGTTCCACAGACTACAGAACAATGAAGCGAACACCAACATCTTCTTATCACCTTCATCGTCTGCAAACAACAGGAACGGTCCGTCGTTTGTGGTCCCAGCCCATCTTCCCTCCAGTTGTACATCGGCCCTCGTCTCCGGAAGTTGTGCTGCGTCTGTCGTCGGTGGTGTGGTGTGTCGTCGGTGGCGGTGAAGGCCGCTACTGACACTGGAGTAGGATGACAGGAGTGGTGCTCGGTCAGGATTCTGTCTGGCAACGTCTTCCTGACACAGAGTCGGCATTGGTGTGGTTTCTTCTCCGAATCTCCCCCTCATGGTGCTGACAAATCGCACCCTGTCATGTCATGTTCTTGTGCATCATGAAAATGAGGGGAGTATTCCTCACATAATCGCGGACTGTGGTAAGTCTGCCTCTGCATGGTTTAGCAAGGGATGCAATGTTCCCTTGTGGAATTCTTATTGTGGAGACGCAACATACTCAGCTTCCCTCATCCCTGCCATGTTCACGATAGAGATGTCAAGGAGACCAGTCTTTGTATACAACAATATACCTTATACTTTGAGTTTCCCCACCTACATGAGAAAACTCAATATGATCTTTATAGTCTCAATCAGATTACTTAACTCCTTTGCTTCTTGAAAATAATATTTTAACAACCACATATTTAACTGGAAAATATTTGTGTTATCTCCTAGTTTTTGTACTAATTAGTAATTGGTTTTCTTAAATTCCTGTTTTTTCAACGAGTATACACGTCATGGGGTTTAAGGTTACGGGTTTAACGTGTCTTATCCGTCTCTCACAACAGTGGTGAGTGAGTGAGTTGGGTTTAACGCCGCTTTGAACAGTATTCCAGTTATATTACGGTGTGTCAGCTGAATGTTGGAGGAAAGCCCGAAGTAGTGACGTTTACCAAAAGGTGAAACCAACGAGCATGGGTATGGTGCTGACAAACCTAGAAATTGAATCGGGGCGAACCGGAATTCGAAACCAGGAGCATAGGTTTCCGGCACGCCCAAGGAACGCAACTCGTGTGGGCACCCGTACCTCTCACAACAGTGGACTAATCCATTTAGCTTCTAAGGGTATACATACTCAGTTTTTTGTTTTACTTAATCGTTATAACAAACGCTTTATAATAGGAGTATGACAAATGGGCGTATGACTAATGGGGTTTGACCAAATATACAACCTGTGCATCCGGTCCAAATGAAGGGACGCAACTCTGCTCCTAACAAAGCGATCTTTTCCTGACCTAGGAACTTGACCTTTAAGTGCTTCCTCCTTCCCTGTCAATCAAGTGTTCGATTTCACTCCTACACTAATCAATTTCGTGCTCAGCGTGTCTGTCTGCGGGGACTGTCTATACACACAGTACACGTATTCAGGATTGGATTTCTATACAGATGAAGTGAAAAATCAATCATTAACACAACCAAGTCAATAAGAAACAGAAACAGGTCTAACTCGGTATTAAATCAACGCCAGAAAATCAATTGTGTAGAGGCATCTGGATAATTTTTATTGAAAATCCGCGGAAACTAGTCCTCTTTCTTAACCGTGATTGTGCTAATGTGTATCCGCAATGTACACAACGCGATTGTCACTTGACATTTGATATCTACATTGAAGCTGTCTATCAAAGCATGGAGTGGCAGTTCCCCTAGGACGTCTTGAGGAGAAATCAATGAGGATGACTGCAATGAACAAGACAATAACCTTTAAACGTCAGGACCTCATACCAGAGGGTTTCAATTCAGAGAAGTACAAAAGAAACTGCTCACGACGAGGTTAGGAAATCGTACCGTTACCGCTGACCCTTATGCATATACATAAGTAATGGTTGTCCCAGCAGACGGAGCGAGTGGCTTTGCGATGTGCGTGTGAATTCGAAATGAGGGCTCAAAACAGGCATTATAGTTTGTTTAAGTATCGTTAAGGCAGCGTGATCGATCTACGCCAAACATAGCTGGTCTAAATTGACAATGGTCACGTAGGGTCCGAAATTAGGCTGATGGTAAGGTTGTTGAAGGTGAAGTCGATTTGACCTTTCTTTTAGGAGTTACCTCCCTTGATCTGCTGTTTTGGTGTGAATTCGAATGGGGACTGAAAACGTTTATCGTATGACATCATAAAGCATTATCGAGTTTCTATAAAAAACAACAACAATGTATGTAGTATTCACGAGTGATATTGAAGTGTTCTAGCACTGAAATGGGAATGTTTCAGGACCCAACACATTAAATAAATGCAAAGCATTACTGCCTCGAAGACACAGACAGATAGCGGGATCGGAGATGGGCGGGTAGGGTAGTCTAGTGGTTAGCTCGTCACGTCGAAGGTCCGGGTTCGATTCTCCACAAGGGTTCAATATGTGGAGTCCATTTCTGATATTGTTTGAATATCGCTAAAAGCGGTGTAAAATAATACTCACTCACTCACTTAAATAGGGAGAATGGGGAAAAAGGTCCTGCTCAATTTTCATTCGACAAAATCAAGAAATCAGGGATACAATCAATGTGTTAAGTTAAAATGTCCCAAACTGAAACTCTGTTGCATTAGAAGTAACATTCGCTTGACCCCCCATACCCCCCTCCTAAAAAAACAAAACAACAACCCACAACAACAACAAAACAACAAAAACAAAAACAAAACAACAAAAAACAAAACAAAACACACACACACACACACACACACACACACACATTTGCTTTCTCCATGGGGGAGATGTCTCAAACTTCAGGAATGTTTATAATCCTACATGAAACTTTTGAACTGCTCCCCAACAAATGTGTCGGCCTGGATATTGTTGCCTGATTCAACATGGCGTCAAGTCCCAACAGATGCACATTTTTTGTCAACCATGGAATTAGACCGTCTCCGTTTTCAATACTTTCATATTTCCTTTCTTAACGTATCATTATGCTTTATTATTAATCGATCAGCTAACATCCCTGTCTAATGTGATGTTGTATGGAAGGCGACATTTGCAGCGGTGGATAAAATTCATTTCTTGACGTCCTTCTTTTTGCCATATCTGTACCGTCCGTGATAAAAGTCGGCCCGCGCATGTCTCGTATTGTTGTTATTTTAAGTGCGATATGCACATCACACTTTCCGAATATTTTAAGGTCTTTTTTTCTCACCCGGTTGCGATTACAAACCATGCCTCCCTGTGTGCATCGGCCATTAAGTTTCCACTACGTTTAATGTCAATTTTACATAAATCCAAATAGGCCCTACTGAACAAAACCTCTTACATGCAAGGGTTCCTTAATGCTGTGGAACTCAACTGCAACTTTAAGTGTCGCAATTCTCGCGAGATGCGCGAGACTTGGCGTGATTAACAATATCGTCTGCCACTCCGACGTCGGGCACGCAAATTAATAACTAAACAAGACACGTCTTCGTCTTAATTCGTATAGTCACGAATTTAATAGAATGATTAAGATTTATGACAGATATGCGCCGTTATACCGACTGCCTTGATTTATAGCCAACCACCTCTGTAATCACAAGCACATTTCTGTCTCAGTGTCTGTTTTAAGGGGAATTACGAGCAAGAGGGCTATTTGATTGTTATATTAGGAGTAAAATGTCTCATTTCTTCTGACAGGGGGCTATTATTAATCCGTTAATTCTACACGTTCCTCGAAGATATTATTTTCGCCATTGCGATAAATCTATAACACTGTGAAATTAACGTTAAGTATACATATCTTGTCGAAGATGCATTACTGCGTCTGGCTAGAAGGCACCGTTACGTGTACTATTAACTGTTTTTTATATCTGGTCTCAAAACGTAGGTGCGTGAAATGGGCTATACACCACAAGTAGCAATAGTTCAAGACGCGAACGTGAAATGTTTGTTTGTTTGTTGTGTAACAACTCACTCGAAGTATTCCATCTATATTACGGCGACCTGTAAACGTTGACTCTGGACCAGGCAAACCGGTGATTGATATTATTAAAACGTACGGAGACAAAGCAATCAGTCAAATCATCGAGCCTGAGTCGGTGTTGTTACTGAAAAATTGCCATCATCATGTTCTGTTTCTGACAGCACCCCAGTCTGTTTCTGACAGCATCCCAGTCTCTGTTTCTGACAACGTCAGCACCCCAGTCTCTGTTTCTGACAACGTCAGCACCCCAGTCTCTGTTTCTGACAACGTCAGCATCCCAGTCTCTGTTTCTGACAACGTCAGCACCCCAGTCACTGTTTCTGACAACGTCAGCACCCCAGTCTCTGTTTCAACCAACTTCAGCACCCCAGTCTCTGTTTCGGACGTCAGCACCCCAGTTTCTGTTTCTGACAATATCAGCACCCCAGTCTCTGTTTCTGACAATATCAGCACCCCAGTCTCTGTTTCTGACGTCAGCAACCAGTCACTGTTTCAACCAACGTCAGCACCCCAGTCTCTGTTTCAACCAACGTCAGCACCCCAGTCTCTGTTTCAACCAACGTCAGCACCCCAGCCTCTGTTTCAATCAATGTCAGCACCCAGTCTCTGTTTCTGACAATATCAGGACCCCAGTCTCTGTTTCTAACGTCAGCACCCCGCTCTCTGTTTCAACCAACGTCAGCACCCCAGTCTCTGTTTCAACCAACGTCAGCACCCCAGTCTCTGTTTCAATCAATGTCAGCACCCAGTCTCCGTTTCAACCAACGTCAGCACTCAATCTCCATTTCAACCAACGTCAGCACTCAGTCTTTGTTTCAACCAACGTCAGGGCCCTAATATCCGTTTCAACCAACGTCAGCACACAATTTCTGTTTCAACCAACGTTAGCACCCCAGTCTCTGTTTCAACCAACGTCAGCATCCCAGTCTCCGTTTCAACCAACGTCAGCACTCAATCTCCGTTTCAACCAACGTCAGCACCCAATCTCTGTTTCAACCAACGTCAGCACTCAATCTGTGTTTCAACCAACGTTAGCACCCCAGTCTCTGTTTCAACCAACATCAACACCCCAGTCTCTGTTTCAACGAATGTCAGCACCCCAGTCTCTGTTTCAACCAACGTCAGCATCCCAGTCTCCGTTTCAACCAACGTCAGCACTCAATCTCCGTTTCAACCAACGTCAGCACCCAATCTCTGTTTCAACCAACGTCAGCACCCCAGTCTCCGTTTCAACCAACGTCAGCACTCGATCTCTGTTTCAACCAACGTCAGCACCCCAGTCTCCGTTTCAACCAACGTCAGCACCCCAGCCCTCTGTTTCAATCAATGTCAGCACTCTAGTCTCTGTTTCAATCAATGTCAGCACCCCAGTCTCTGTTTCAACCAACGTTAGCACCCCAGTCTCTGTTTCAACCAACGTTAGCACCCCAGTCTCTGTTTCAACCGACCGCCTCCGTGGTCTTGTGGTAGAGCGTCCGCCCGGAGAGCGGAAGGTCCAGGGTTCGATCCCGGGCCGCGTCATACAAAAAGACGTTAAAAGATTGTACTTGTTGTTACCCTGTCTGGCGCTCGGCATTAAGGGGCTAAAACAAGGACTGGTCGGCTCGGAGTCAGTATACTGTGTCTGAGTGGGGTATTCATGTTAAACTGCGGCATGGTATCTCAGTGAGCTAGCACTATAAATCGGCATCAGTCCGGACTAGTACAAGCAGCCACACACACACATACACGTGCATGCACGTCGCTATATAAGTGCAATAATCTTGGACGCGACGTTAAACCCAATTTCACCTCACCTCACCTCTGTTTCAACCAATGACAGCACCCCGGCCACTGCCCCCTACTCTGCCACAGTGTTTCTCAGACGTCCCCAAGGTGTCTGTCCGATGCAGATGAACACATCCGCGGCGCAGGTTCCCATCACATTAGCATCACTCATGACCTGCAACTAAAAGCCGATGATGTACATTAAAAAAAGCAACGTTGTCAGCTTCCAACGTGACACATTATCAGGTGCTGTCCGCACGAGACAAAAACACACTCCTATTCATGTCACAGTTATCGATGTACGTAACTGCATCATATTTTGTGGCATCCTTTGCGCATGTTAACATTGCATTGAAACATCTTGATAGCACTCACTTTTAATGTTTTCTGAAATTCAATACTTGAGTTGATGTCAAATACGCAGACTACAGACAATTCATTCCTATTTCAGTATAAAAATACAATGCCATAGACTGAAAAAACGTCCAATGTGCCCACTGGGTGCTCATCATAAGATAAGAGCCTCGCCATTGGTCCGTTCCTGTTGTGGTTGATCAAATGACCAATCAACGGGAGACATATTTGTAGTTCAATCAAATTTAAGCCATCAAAATCACAGAACTTCATTATCAGGGTTTCTTTATACCATTAGAGGGCGAAAATAGGAAGCTAAATTGAAATATCCATCACAAGAACCTCCTTGATAGATAATTTGTCACACAGTCGGCAGTGAAACTGCGAAGGGAAAGAAGCTCTGTAACAGTGCATCTGCATTTTGGACGCTGAAAAGAGCTCGCCCTAAGAGGCTCTGACTACTGCTGTTTGAGAACAAAGAATTTAAATCAAGACAAGCTTGACAAGGGTGTGATTGAGCTACATGTTACGGCACGCAAAAACCTGGTTACGTAACGTAATTCACGTAGCATGTTGGGATGGCGTGTTGGGGAAGACGTTGGCTATTCTGGCCTTATTCTCCGAGATACGGAAACCTGCAGGGATCATATTATATATTACTCATCTTTTGCTTTGAATACACCCTTCTCCGAGCGTTCACGACAAAAGGCGACTTATGGCGAATAGTTTGGTGATGATCGCCATATTGAAAAGTTTGGCAGCGTTATCAGCTTCAAAAACCAGGAAACAGCCAATCACGTTGGCTATGCATGCCTTCTTGGTGAGAGACATTTATTTCAAAGTACCCATCTGTGAATTTACTCTTGAATGGCTGTTGTATTCATGCAGCTTTAATCTGGAAATAATTTAATAAGTACAAAAAACACAACAAAAATTGCTCTATAGCTCCACTGATATCTGAGGAAATTGCAACATTTGTAAACCCCTAGAGTTGATAAAGCTAATGGCTAATTATACATGAAACAATTTGTGAGAATTTAAAAATCAACACAAAGAATTATGTTCACCACCCCAGGAAATAATTAGCACTGAAATATCCCCGTTCGCAACAACTGCGAATTTCGTGATGGATGTGTCAAGACTGGTGTTACGTCGAAATGAAAGGACAGCGCAATGGCAGCTGTGACGTCACATCACAGCACGACACACACGTGCAGCATGCCACCCATGCATTTTTACACAGCAGTTGTGGGTATTTAAGGTCGCTGGCTTGCATTGTTGAAGTATTATCTGCGAACAAGGCCCGAAGAAGGCCCAAAAGAAGGCATGACGCACAAGGCACTGGTCGTCAACTAGGGCATCATTATACCGTTATCAGCAGAAAACACGAAAACCAATGCTGTACAGGATCTCCAACGGTCAGGAAGACCCCGCATGACGTCAAGGCGTCAGGACATGGGACTGCCTCGGCTTGTACGTCGTCAACCATTTGCAACACCTCCTGCTCTGAGTGAGTGAGTGAGTGAGTATGGTTTTACGCCGCTTTTAGCAATATTCCAACGGCGAGGGGGACCAGAAATGGGCTTCACACATTGTACCCATGTCGGGAATCGAACGCTTTAACCACTAGGCTGCCCGACCGCCCCTGTATGGTAATCTAAGTTATTAGCAGCTTGGAACTATGTTGAAAATGGGGAAGTTGCTTGAGCTTAGTGTGAATGAGTGGGAATCGTTGAACGCTGTCTAAACAATATTTATGGTGTGTTATTTCATGGTGTGTTAGCTTCACGTGGAAGGAAAACCTGAGATTATATAGAACTTGGTGAAACCCAGGAGGATTGGTGGGGCGCCGACGGATCAAGGATTTGCAAAAATGGTGATTCGAACCTGCTACCTGCGGCTACCCGACCGCCCCCCTCCTGTTCTGAAGCGCCAGTGGTTATCCAATACACGGATGTCAACCAGAACAGTGAGGAATCGACTGAAATCGACGGGAATGAAGTCCAGAAGGGTAATCAAGCGTCCCTCCCTTGCCGATCATCATCGGAGAATTGTTTAGCATGACGTTTGGCCCGAGGAGCTTGGAATCTGAGAACATGGCGAAGAGTCCATTGGTCCGATGAGAGTAGGTTCCTGGTCCATGTCACGGATGGCTGATTGAGGGTTTGGAAGCATAGGAATATGGCCTACACACCCAGGAACATGATATCTACGACCCCGTATGGTGGAAGTTTGGTAATGGTTTTGGATTGCCTGTCACACTATTGTCACCTGGATCTTGTCACCACCCAAGAAACCTCAATGGTGATCGGTACATTCGTAACGTCCTGCAAACAGCTGTTGTATTTCGACAACCACCCACTCGCCACCCGACTTGTGTACGTGGATGACAATGCTTGGCAACATCCTTCCCGAGCAGCAACAGCTTTTCTCCAGAATGAGGCTGTGGCAACACTGCCGTGGCCTGCCATGGGCCCTGATCTGAACCCACTGGAGCATATTTGGGCGTCAAGTACAGTTCAAGCCTTAAACTGCAGTTGCCCATTCAGCAGATCAGACGACATACTGGGCATGTGGCGGGGTTTCCAGCTATTGATGATTTGTCATGAATGATTCGTTTGGAGTGAGTGAGTTGGGTTTAACGCCGCTTTTAATCCGCTGTTTTTTTCCAAAGAGTATACACGTCATGGGGATTAAGGTTATGGGTTTAACGTGTCTTATTCATCTCTCACAACAGTGCTGAATGAGTGAGTTTGGGTTCAACGCCGCTTTCAACAGTATTCCAGTTATATCTCGGCGTGTCAGCTTAATGTGGGAGGAAAGCCCGAAGTGATGCAGGTCTGAGACGTTTACCACTTCAGTGAAAGCCACGAGCATGGGTATGGTGCTAACAAACCTAGAAACATAACCGGTATTCGAACCCACAATCATAGGTTTCTGGCGTGCCCAAGGGACGCAACTCTGCACACCGAATCGCGGCGCCTGAGACGACTAGGCCACCCGTGCCCCGATTCGTTTGGACTGACAGTGACGATTTTCATCATCAATCATAAGGTGGAATTGTATTCCTGACTCGGCACATACACACTTATTGTGGCTGCTGCTTTTGCACAAATTCAGTGCATCTGAGGTTTTTGTTTTGATCATACAGGATAAACTTTTGATGTTTTCTTATTGTCAGAGGTGTCTTCATGCAAACCACATTCGTTTTTCTGAGGTTATGTTATCAGGGTTTCAATGCCAACGCTTGTACGACCAGTCATTATTTCCTGTAGATTTAACCGCGCTAAATTGAATTTAGAACCGAACGCGCATCATGAGGTTTCAAATTTGTAATAATTACCCCGTTATTCCGGGTTGGGATGTTCCCAGGAATCTTGAAGCGACTAATTTGGATCGGGTGGTCAAACTTGGTGACCTGTTCATGGTATGCGAAGACCACTTCTGTTGTCCTTCTTCCTTAACTCGCCAAGCTAACTGACCTTTAGAAAGCTGAGCGTCATCAGTGGACAGATATCCCATATCACATTTAAGGTAGTATTAAATGTAATTATTTAAGGTAGAAAAAACAACAGTCCAAGGGTGAAAACATCGCACATAACCAACCTAGGTAGGATTAGCTAACATTCCTTCCGGGGTAGAATAGGTCTTCAGGTTATCTCCCAAAACCCCTACATCCCATTTCTCCTACAACCCAGTTCCCCTACAATTAGTTAAAACAACACGCGGCATTTACCTGTCTGGCATTATGAACTCACCTAAAGGAGAGATTAAGGTCTGGAGTAGAGGTAGTAGAAATAAAAGGGGTAGAGCTTTAGGGGATTAGGGGACTTAAAGGAAAGTTAAAAAAAAATAAAATAATGTAAGTGTAATGAAAGATGCCTGTATGATGAGAAGACAATTTTTAGAAATTACAAAAATAACAATAGGAAGAAACAAATATTACACTGAGAAACTGAGATGAGACGATTTACAGTTGAGATTAAAAATGAACATTTTGTTATAATGTATTATGAATTTTGAAAAATGAACATTTTGTTATAATGTATTATGAATTTTGAATAATATCGTAATCGTAATTAAATATTTATCTCAATCTATTCGAGTTTCTTGGGTTGTTCCATTGTATGAAATAGGTAACAGACTAGGGATTAGCAGTGCCATGGACCGTGAACTTTGTTGTCTTAAGCTGTAGGGGAAATGGGATGTAGGGGTTTTGGGAGGTTACCGGTCTTCAGCAACCCATGCTTGCCGTAAAAGGTGACTATGCTTGTCGTAAAGGGCGACTAACGGGATCGGGTGGTCAGGAAATGTTGAGTAATATATTATTTCTATGGTAAAGTATTCGAAATAACTTTGTTTTAAAAAAATAAATAATCCGCAACCCGTTTTCGTGGATTTAAAGCCGATGCGACGTTGCATTATTACTCCTTCACTCCCAGGGGTTAACTCCCGTGAAGATCCGGGGTAGAATAGGTCTTCAGCAACCCATACTTGCCGTAAGAGGCGACTTTGCTTGTCGTAAGAGGCGACTCACGGGATCGGGTGGTCAGGCTCGCTGACTTGGTTGATGCATGTCATCGATCCCAATTGCGTGGATCGATGCTCATGATATTAATCACTGGATTGTCTGGTCCAGACTCGATTATTTACAGACCGCCGTCATATAGCTTGAATATTGCTGAGTGCGGCGTTAAACAACAAACCAACCAACCAACCAAGCTAACATTCCTTGATGTCTTGATTTGCAATATCTAGGTTTGTCAGCACCATACCGGTCTCCGTGGGTTTTACCAAAGTGGTAAATTCGAAGACCTACTTCCCACATCAAGCTGACACATCGTGACATCCGAAAGACTGTATGAAGCAGCGATAATCCCAACAAACCGAAACGTTGTATCCTTTCAATAGTGCGTGCGTGCGTGCGTGCTGATATCTGAATGGGTTCCCATGCCGAGGCGATACATGGGAATCAGATGGTTCCAATATGATTGTGATTGTATCCCGGTGTCGTGGTTCCTGACTCATGCTGTCAACCACCGAATATCCTGGTAGTATTACGCGTCACACCACGCACACTTATTATTTACATGTAGTTCAAAATGAGAAGGTCAAGTGCAAAAAATAAATACCATGACAAAATCCGAGTCCCATTTTGACAGATCCCTACTTAGGCTTTTTGTCCATGTATAAAACAGTTCTAAATATACTACTCAACATTTGCTAAGCCCTGCACCTTTGACAATAAACTAATTTGGTCCTCAGGAAATGTTGAGTAATATATTATTTCTATGGTAAAGTATTCGAAATAACTTTGTTTTAAAAAAATAAATAATCCGCAACCCGTTTTCGTGGATTTAAAGCCGATGCGACGTTGCATTATTACTCCTTCACTCCCAGGGGTTAACTCCCGTGAAGATCCGGGGTAGAATAGGTCTTCAGCAACCCATACTTGCCGTAAGAGGCGACTTTGCTTGTCGTAAGAGGCGACTCACGGGATCGGGTGGTCAGGCTCGCTGACTTGGTTGATGCATGTCATCGTATCCCAATTGCGTGGATCGATGCGCATGATGTCAATCACTGGATTGTCTGGTCCAGACTCGATTATTTACAGACCGCCGTCATAGAGCTTGAATATTGCTGAGTGCGGCGTTAAACAACAAACAAACAACAAACAACACATGGGTTGAGCAAAATATAAAATTTAATTCAAATGTACTCCAGAATAATGTTCAATTTCAGAATTGCCAAATCAGTAGAGACTTGAATTGGATTTATTTTTTCATTTATTCTCACGCTCACCCATGTATACCTTCAGTCCTGGTGAGCTACAAATCGTCCCAGCACAATTGTGATCTTGTACCTTTAACAACTGATTGCATTCATTTTCTATCTGAGAGGTCATGCACGCTTCATAACGTTCAATCCATGTTGATCATGTTTTCAAAACGAGGAAACGTACCACAGACTCTCACTGCAATACAAATCTTTGGCAGCACGGGAGCCGTCAGCGTAATGAGTTCACCACTGCAAAGCTACACCGATTTGTTATGTGTTTTCCTCACAAATTGTGCCTCCTCTGTGTATATAGTCTACTTCAGACCGAGACCAGCGGCTTGAAGGAAATTGAGCTCATCTGGCGGTGATGAAGATGTCTCCGAAAGACTTCCATACATAACGTTTTTCCGTTGTCTCCCATCGGAGTTGACTAATCCTGCGCAAGATCGATCTGCTCCAAGGCCCTCTACTAAGAAGGTCTTCAGTGGACTGGAGGCAGCAGGTCTGCGCCTGCAACACAGCGGGAGTCTCTCGTGTTGTCCGAGATGCACGTGCATATCGTGAAATGCCAGCCGCCTGTCAAGGTATCAGGCGAACTGCACGTTCCACTACAGGTGCACGTTTTAATCTGATTGCATGTGGTACTTAATGTCGGGCTTGGGAGCGTCTACTTTCATATATACTACTCAAAAGAAGTTAAAGAACCCGACTTTTTCATGTGTGTTGCAGCCTTCCAATTGGAGGTGTGCTTTATCTTGTTTCGAGTAGTATATATCCAGGCGTTGCGGTTGCAAGGGTGAGCCTTTTGAACATCAAGTTTCATTGACTGTGAGAATTAGTGAGTTTTTCTCCGCTTTTAGCAACATTCCAGCCCTTCCAGCTACGCTCCCATAGCAAACGTCAACGCGTTCTCCAATCAGCTTCAGTGTTATTTCGTGGTAGCAAATACTTTTGACAGCTATATTTGAGAACATAACCACAAGATTGGGACAAGTTGATGTAGTTACATCTAAGAACAATACACGTATTTCCATTCTATAAAATCCTCCACACATTGTATGCGATAGTGAAAATCCAGCGGCCACTTCATTCACTATTGAATGGGGGAGGCGGTCGGGTAGCCTAGAGGTTAAAGCGTTCGCTTGTCACGCCGAAGACCCGGGTTCGATTCCCGACATGGGTACAATGTGTGACGCCTATTTCTGGTGTCCCCCGCCGTGATATTGCTAAAAGTGGCGTAAAACCATACTCACTCCCTCACTCCCTATTGAATGAGAACTGTATGGGAATAACTGTACAACACACACCGTTGTGCAATCTGTCCGTTATTTTACTTCGTATTGTTACAAATAACCGGATCTTAAAACTCAAATTGTGTAAAGGTAGCGGCGATGATTCTGTGTTATGTCGAAAATCTCACCTTGAAACGGTATAATGGGGAATCGAACCCGTATTTCGGCGTGAAGAGCCAAATGCTTTAACCACTCTGGCTACCCAAACGATATGGCGTAGATCAGCGTTTGACAGGCACATCGTTGTTTTGTCTATGACGATTCCACATTACATTCTGGTTTTGATCCCGATCAGCAGTTTCCCAGCTGATTAGGCTCCATAGTTTCCTACCTCCAAGGGATCCCAACTGATCAGTCTCCTTTGTTTCCCAACTGACTAGGTTCTACGACTTCCCAGCTGATAAGGCACTACACCTACCCACATGACTCCATTCCACGATTTTTGAACTGATTACGCTCCATTGTTTCCAAACTGATCAGGCGCCAATGTTTCCTAACTGATTAGGCGCCACAGGTCACCAACTGTTAAGGCGCCATTGTTTCCCGACTGATTAGGCGCCATTGTTTCCTAACTGATCAGCCGCCACAGGTCACCAACTGATCAGGTGTCATAGTTTCCCGACTGATCAGGCGCGAAAGTTTCCCAACTGTTAAGGCGCCATTGTTTCCCAACTGATTAGGCGCCATTTTTTCCCAACTGATTAGGCGCCATTGTTTCCCAATTGATTAGGCGCCATTTTTTCCCAATTGATTAGGCGCAATTGTTTCCCAACTGATTAGACACCATTGTTTCCCAACTGATTAGGCACCATTGTTTCCCAACTGATTACGCTTCATTGTTTCCCAACTGATCAGGCTCCGTTGTTTCCAAACTGATTAGGCGCAATTGTTTCCCAACGGATTAGGAGTTATTTTTTCCCAACTGATTAGGCGCCATTGTTTCCCAACTGATTAGGCGCCATTTTTTCCCAACTGATTACGCTTCATTGTTTCCCAACTGATGAGGCTCCGTTGTTTCCAAACTGATTAGGCGCAATTGTTTCCCAACTGACTAGGCGCCACCATTTCCCAACTGATCAGGCGCCACAGTTTCCCAACTGATTAGACGCCACAGTTTCCCAACTGACTAGGCTCCATTGTTTCCCAACTGATTAGGCGCCACAATTTCCCAACTGATTAGGCGCCAAAGTTTCCCAACTGATCAGACTCTAAGGGATGCCAACTGATCAGGCTCCATAGTTTCCAAACTGATCAGGCTCCACACTTTCCAAACTGATCAGGCTCCATAGTTTCCAAACTGATCAGGCTCCACAGTTTCCAAACTGATCAGGCTCCACACTTTCCAAACTGATCAGGCTCCATAGTTTCCAAACTGATCAGGCTCCACAGTTTCCAAACTGATCAGGCTCCACAGTTTCCAAACTGATCAGGCTCCATAGTTTCCAAACTGATCAGGCTCCACACTTTCCAAACTGATCAGGCTCCACACTTTCCAAACTGATCAGGCTCCACAGTTTCCAAACTGATCAGGCTCCACAGTTTCCAAACTGATCAGGCTCCACACTTTCCAAACTGATCAGGCTCCATAGTTTCCAAACTGATCAGGCTCCACGGTTTCCAAACTGATCAGGCTCCATAGTTTCCAAACTGATCAGGCTCCACAGTTTCCAAACTGATCAGGTTCCACAGTTTCCAAACTGATCAGGCTCCATAGTTTCCAAACTGATCAGGCTCAACACTTTCCAAACTGATCAGACTCCAAGGGATCCCAACTGATCAGACTGCAAGGGATCTCAGCTGATCAGACTCGACTATTTCCCAACTTACTAAACCCAGCTGTTTTCCAACTGATTAGACTCCACAATATCCCAAATGATAGGACATATATTCATTTTGCTGGCGACCATTTTGTGAAAGCACGTGACCTTCCCATCTCCCTCTTCTCTGCACGCTCTCCATGTCTCCGACATCCACAGTTACGCTTAAACCAAAGCACAGTTACCCAACACAGAAACAAATTGGATTTCGCGACGTACAGCCAAGCAAGAGAAAGATTTGACGTGACCCAAATTACCACAACCTGATGGACAGTAATAGTGCGACACTAATATAATGCTGTAAAAGCATACTCTACGAGCTCACGTGGCTATTTAGGGGATCAAAAGAGTCTAATAGCATTATCTGGTCTCGAGAAGAAGAACATTTCGTTCTGCATTTGATGCTTCAAACAACGTTATATTTAAAGGTGCAATAGCCAAACAAGGCAAAAATTCCCTCATCGCGACAAAGTATGGTGAAATGACATTACAAGATGAAGAGACCAGTGAGCCCGAGTATTAAAGCGCCGTGGTCAAACTCACTATTTGGGAAACAATCAACTCATGAAGACGCTTTAACTGCCAGCAGTTTCGTCAAGTATTGGTCACAATAATGTCTTACTCACAACCATTCAGGAACTAGAAATGTGCCGCATGAACCCTTTTAACCTAAATCCTTTTGAAATTTCTCTTCGTAAATCCATCTTAGCCCAGCTGATGCGAATTTGAATTTGTCTCATTCAGCCCGATAATACCAGGCCTCTTGAACTGTGCGAACATTCTCCCTGAAGGGCAGCTGAAGAGCGTTAGCTCTGCAGGATCTTCGTCTGTTGGGAATTGGATTATGTGGTGAAGAAGGCTCCGTCAACACGGCTTCAGAGACACCCTAATGTCACCAGGACATTTAGTTATATTATTTCCAGGTAGGATAATTACCTTGTATAGTCACTATGTAGGTCCCCCAATCTCCTATACAGGCCTCCCATATCGAATGTAGGACCCAAGCTCCAAGACAGGACACCCATCCCCTATGTTGGCCTCCCATCTCCTATGTTGGCCTCCCATCTCCTATGTTGGCCTCCCATCTCCTATGTTGGCCTCCCATTCCCTATGTAGGACTCCCATCTCCTATGTTGGCCTCCCATCTCCTATGTTGGCCACCCATCCCCTATGTTGGCCTCCCATCCCGTATGTAGGACTCCCATCTCCCATGTTGGCCTCCCATCTCCTATGTTGGCCTCCCATCTCCTGTGTTGGCCTCCCATCCCCTATGTTGGCCTCCCATCCCTATGTTGGCCCCCCATCTCCTATGTTGGCCTCCCATCTCCTATGTTGGCCTCCCATCTCCCATGTTGGCCCCCCATCCCCTATGTTGGCCCCCCATCCCCTATGTTGGCCTCCCATCTCATATGTTGGCCCCCCATCCCCTATGTTGGCCTCCCATCTCCTATGTTGGCCTCCCATCTCCTATGTTGGCCCCCCATCCCCTATGTTGGCCTCCCATCTCATATGTTGGCCCCCCATCCCCTATGTTGGCCTCCCATCTCCTATGTTGGCCTCCCATCTCCTATGTTGGCCCCCCATCCCCTATGTTGGCCCCCCATCCCCTATGTTGGCCTCCCATCTCCTATGTTGGCCCCCCATCCCCTATGTTGGCCCCCCATCCCCTATGTTGGCCTCCCATCCCCTATGTTGGCCCCCCATCCCCTATGTTGGCCCCCCATCCCCTATGTTGGCCTCCCATCTCCTATGTTGGCCTCCCATCTCCTATGTTGGCCTCCCATCTCCTATGTTGGCCTCCCATCCCCTATGTTGGCCTCCCATCTCCTATGTTGGCCTCCCATCTCCTATGTTGGCCCCCCATCCCCTATGTTGGCCCCCCATCCCCTATGTTGGCCTCCCATCTCATTTGTTGGCCCCCCATCCCCTATGTTGGCCTCCCATCTCCTATGTTGGCCTCCCATCTCCTATGTTGGCCTCCCATCTCCTATGTTGGCCTCCCATCCCCTATGTTGGCCTCCCATCTCCTATGTTGGCCTCCCATCTCCTATGTTGGCCTCCCATTCCCTATGTAGGACTCCCATCTCCTATGTTGGCCTCCCATCTCCTATGTTGGCCACCCATCCCCTATGTTGGCCTCCCATCCCTTATGTAGGACTCCCATCTCCCATGTTGGCCTCCCATCTCCTATGTTGGCCTCCCATCTCCTGTGTTGGCCTCCCATCCCCTATGTTGGCCTCCCATCCCCTATGTTGGCCCCCCATCTCCTATGTTGGCCTCCCATCTCCTATGTTGGCCTCCCATCTCCCATGTTGGCCCCCCATCCCCTATGTTGGCCTCCCATCTCCTATGTTGGCCTCCCATCCCCTATGTTGGCCCCCCATCCCCTATGTTGGCCTCCATACTCCTATGTTGGCCTCCCATCTCCTATGTTGGCCCCCCATCCCCTATGTTGGCCCCCCATCCCCTATGTTGGCCTCCCATCTCCTATGTTGGCCCCCCATCTCCTATGTTGGCCTCCCATCTCCTATGTTGGCCCCCCATCTCCTATGTTGGCCTCCCATCCCCTATGTTGGCCTCCCATCTCCTATGTTGGCCTCCCATCTCCTATGTTGGCCTCCATACTCCTATGTTGGCCCCCCATCCCCTATGTTGGCCCCCCATCTCCTATGTTGGCCCCCCATCCCCTATGTTGGCCCCCCATCCCCAATGTTGGCCCCCCATCCCCAATGTTGGCCTCCCATCTCCTATGTTGGCCTCCCATCCCCTATGTTGGCCCCCCATCCCCTATGTTGGCCTCCCATCTCCTATGTTGGCCTCCCATCTCCTATGTTGGCCCCCCATCCCCAATGTTGGCCTCCCATCCCCTATGTTGGCCCCCCATCCCCTATGTTGGCCTCCCATCTCCCATGTTGGCCCCCCATCCCCTATGTTGGCCCCCCATCCCCTATGTTGGCCTCCCATCTCCTATGTTGGACTCCCATCCCCTATGTTGGCCTCCCATCCCCTATGTAGGCCTCCCATCTCCTATGTAGGACACCCGTCTCCTATACAGAACTCCGATATTCGTTATCTCCATCAGGGTTGTATTTCTGCAATGAGGTACAGGATGTTTTACATTCTGCTGGATACTCAACGCTTCTCGCTTGCGAGTGGAAGTAATTTGTAACGACACACGCCGAATTAGATTTGTTATCAATTTTTTATAGCGTTAGATTGATTGACACAGGCCGAGCTAAATCGTGTATGTGGCAGGCATTCAACAGATGGCCGACACTGTGCGGAGGGAAGTGGTCAATTATTTAGATAATTCTCAGGTAGGCGGGTGGACCTGCCCCTCAGTTTGTTGTGTTGGGGTCAGGTGGGGGTCAAGGGAACGGAACGAACATAATATATTGTCATATAGTGGCCAAAACAAATCTCATCATACGGTTCGCTTATGATCTTTCATACACACTCCAGAGGATATGTTTAATAAACGAACCAACCCTCCCGTTCTCAGCTCCATCAGCAGATATTGATCCCATGCTTGGCTGTAGGAATTAAGAGACTTGAGTTCCTTGAGAAGTTACCTTGTGGAACTATTTTTATTTAACTTTATTTCAGGGGCCATATGTTAGTCTAGCTTCGCTGATGTATTATTAAGATGGGTGTGTCTTATCGGTCCAGCAATAATTCCAATTTGCAAGGTGGGTGAGTGGACGGATGTGTTTGCTTGATCGCAAGATGGTGCGAGTTCGATTCCGAGCCGGTTGGTAGGTACTGATTTCTACATCAAGACAATGTTAACGAACAACGCACACAGGATTGTAATGGTAATCGGGGATGCGGGGGTGGCGGGGGTGGCGGGGGTGGCGGTAGGTGGTGGTAGGTGGTGGGGGTGGGAACTTACTAACACTAGAAGAGATTGGGGAACCGAACTGCAGAATATCAAGTGGTTCCATGAAGTGTCTCGGAATTCATGATGAATTACACACATACATAATTTACTATAGATTCGACCCGTGGGAATTTTGGGTAAGAATATAGGTCCCCAGCAATCTATTCTTGTCGTAAGAGGCGACTAAATGGATCGGGGGGTCAGGCGCGGTGACTGGGTTGATTGATGTTCATGATGTCAATCACTAGATTGTCTTGTCCAGACCCGATTAATTACAAACCGCCGTCATTAGGGCGGTCGGGTAGCCTAGAGGTAAAGCGTTAACTCGTCACGCCGAAGACCCGGGTTCGATTCCCGACATGGGTACAATGTGTGAAGCCCATTTGTGGTGTCCCTCGCCGTGATATTGCTGGAATATTGCTAAAAGCGGCGTAAAACCTCACTCACTCACTAACGCTGATATGGCTGAAATATTGCTAAATGTGGCGTTAAAGAGGAAGGTGTGGGCGCGTGCGTGCGTGCGTGCGTGCGTGCGTGCGTGCGGTCTTGCTTGTACTAGACCGGACTTATGCCACTAAGACACATTATACTGACTCCGCTCCAACCAGTACTTGTATTCTCGCCTTGATACCGAGAACCAGGTAGGGTAACCACAACTACCATCTTTTAACGTCGTTTGAAGTAACGCGGTCGGGGCTCTTTAAACAACGAACAAACTGAAAGTCCCATATATAAACTACAGCGAAACCACGACATAGACCAGACACTCCGCTTTCAGGGCGATAAAGATTATCTTCATACACACAGTAACAAATAATATCATTCCGTGTAGTGTCAGCATGTTAATCCGGACACAACAGGGATCACTATAGTGTGGATTAACGGGGTTTAAATGTATAGGGAAGGAGCACCTCAACATCAGCTCACACATCAGCTGACATGATACAATGCTCCCTGACAGTCCCCCGGTGCTAGGGATACACAAGGCTGTAGTTATAAAGCATAATTGTCTCCTACTTACAACGTGTAATTGCCTTCAGACACGGCGATGCGGTGTCGGCGGCATCACAGACTGTCAATAAATGCGAGTTTCACAGGTTTTGTCTGGGCGATATTGTACGCGGTAAATTTGTTTCCCAATAGGACCTGGGGGATAAAAGTGAACCGTTCCAGGACCCGTAAAGGAGGCAAAATTGAATTACGTAGGCTTGTGAAATGTTTCGGGGTCGTTTTGTATGTTCCGTTACAGCGATCTCCAATCCTCTCGATTTTATTATTTGTTTGTTTGTTTGTTGTTTAACGCCGCACTCAGCAATATTCCAGCTATATGACCGCGGTCTGTAAATAATTCACTCTTAGAAAATAGTGTATAAAATGAAAGCATCACATTCTCTGTGTTGTTTTTTTCAAATTGACTGTTAAGCTAAGCGGCACGTCGCCGGAAAATCCTCTTGATTAGCGAGGATGAGGAGTAAGAGAAGGAAAGGTGATATCACTGACTTTATTGCTATGAGTGAGTGAGTGAGTGAGTGCACGACATGTCAGCTGGACATGGGGTTTAAAGCCGGAAGTGATGCAAGTCTTACTGTTTATACATCTACATCGCCTAAGAAAATCAGCTTAGGTCAAGGACTTTCTCAACCTATATTCGTAAAACGATGCACGAAAAACTCTTAAATCGGAAAACAATTATAACAGTTAAGCCTTACCTCTGGTGGGCTCTACATCTAGTTTTGTTTTCTAAAAACATACCAGCGGTGACATGAACAAAGTCAAATTATCATTCTTTTGAACATATCTAATAACTTTCACAATATTTCTGAAGGTGTTCGGGGCGGTCGGGTAGCCTAGTGGTTAAAGCGTTCGCTCGTCACGCCAAAGACCCGGGTTCGATTCCCGACATGGGTACAATGTGTGAAGACCATTTCTGGTGTCCCCCGCCGTGATATTGCTGGAATATTGCTAAAAGCGGCGTAAAACCATACTCACTCACTCACTCTGAAGGTGTTCCTCATTTCTTAAATGTAGAGATCCTCTCATGTAAAACACGTGGACAGCATATGGCTGAATAACTGGTGATGTGACTTGTAACTCACTCACTCATTCACACAAACACATTTCCCTGTACAGACGCCCCTTGTATTTTCCCCTCAGTGTACCCGTAAACATTTTAACCACACCGTTTTCACGGAACTGGGACAACGCCAGCCTTAAAAGAAAAGAAAACCACTTTTCATTGGACACAACATCACTAGTTAATAATCAATACACCACACACAATACTAGTTTTGTGTCATACCTTATAAATTAAATTTGATATTTCTGAAACTATCTTTTCTAAATCTGCCCTACTTGGAGCTGACCAAATAACTGGAGGCTATATTGGAACCTCAATTTTCTCCCCTCCCAAGCGGTAACCTCCCAAAACCCCTACATCCCATTTCCCCAACAGCTTAAGACAACAAAGTTCACGGTCCATGGCACTGCTAATCCCTAGTCTGTTACCTATTTCATACAATGGAACAACCCAAGAAACTCGAATAGATTGAGATAAATATTTAATTACGATTACGATATTATTCAAAATTCATAATACATTATAATAAAATGTTCATTTTTCAAAATTCGTAATACATTATAATTAAATGTTCATTTTTCAAAATTCATAATACATTATAACAAAATGTTCATTTTCATCTCAACTGTAAATCGTCTCATCTCAGTTTCTCAGTGAAATAATTGTTTCTTCCTATTGTTATGTTTGTAATGTCTAAAAATTGTCTTCTCATCATACAGGCATCTTTCATTACACTTACATTAATTAATTTTTTTTTAACTTTCCTTTAAGTCCCCTAATCCCCTAAAGCTCTACCCCTTTCATTTCTACTACCTCTACTCCAGACCTTAATCTCTCCTTTAGGTGAGTTCATAATGCCAGACAGGTAAATGCCGCGTGTTGTTTTTAACTAATTGTAGGGGAACTGGGTTGTAGGGGAAATGGGATGTAGGGGTTTTGGGAGATAACCCCCCAAGCCGTCTAGCTACTGCCGGCCGCCCAACCCTAAATTGAATTTCTTGCTTGTCTGTTACCCTGGCAGCTCGTCTGTTAATGGCAGCTCATGTCTTTCTTGTACGGCATTAAATCATAACTCGTCCGTCATTCTCCGTCCGCCGTGTCGCAATAGACACACGTAAAAATAGCGTTTCCATCAATACGTTTGACAATTTAGTTCTAAAAATGACTGAAGGGAACTTTAAGCGTTCAACGCTGCTGTTGCCATCTGCTCCCTCCGACCGAGCCAAGATGACGCCGTTCTGCGTTTAGCCTCCAGCATACCCGATGTAGAAAAAACAATGCCTTGAAATAATTTGGTTATAAGACAGGCGATACTGTTATATTTAACCATTTCTGTTTATTTTGGGTGGAGTGATGGACCGGGAATTAGTCAAATTTTGAAATTTGAAATGTCAGAGAAAGATTAAAATAAAATCTCTCTATAAAAAGGTGGCAGTTGCAACGTGGTTTAATTAGATATTTCGAACCCATTTGTTGATTCCGTCTGTGATAATATTCATGAATCCCTCTACATGTATCCCAAAAGAAACGCGTATCCTATTGAACAGTATTTCTTTTTAACAACGGCTTTACAACGGAGATAAAAACTAATGCAGGTCCTAGGCGTTTACACTTTTTTTTGAGTATGAAACCCACGAGCAGATGCTGCCAGTTATTTTTCTCCTTCAGCGACACCAACGTGCATAATCAGTCGGTCAGGGGTGGCAAATACACGCATGACACATTAACGGAGAGACAAAAAGGTATGATAAATGGACGGAGGGAGAGAGAGAGGGGTATGATAAATGGACGGAGAGAGAGAGAAGTTTGACAAATGAACGGAGAGAGAGGGGGTATGACAAATGAACGGAGAGAGAGAGGTTTGACAAATGAACGGAGAGAGAGAGAGGTTTGACAAATGAATGCAGAGAGAGAGAGGTTTGACAAATGAATGCAGAGAGAGAGGGGGTATGACAAATGAACGGAGAGAGAGAGAGGTTTGACAAATGAACGGAGAGAGAGCGAGAGGGGGGATGACAAATGAACGGAGAGAGGGGTATGACAAATGAATGCAGAGAGAGAGAGAGAGAGAGAGAGAGGGATGACAAATGAACGGAGAGGGGTTTGACAAATGAACGGAGAGAGACAGAGAGAGAGGGGTATGACAAATGAACGGAGAGAGAGAGGGGTATGACAAATGAACGGAGAGAGAGAGGGGTATGACAAATGAACGGAGAGAGACATAGAGAGAGGGGTATGACAGATGAATGCAGAGAGAGAGAGAGAGAGAGGGGTATGACAAATGAACGGAGAGAAACAGAGAGAGAGAGGGGTATGACAAATGAACGGAGAGAGACAGAGAGAGAGGGGTATGACAGATGAATGCAGAGAGAGACAGAGAGAGGGTTATGACAAATGAACGGAGAGAGATGGGTATGACAAATGAACGGAGAGAGAGAGAGAGAGAGAGAGAGAGATATGGGTATGACATATGAACAGAGAGAGGTTTGACATATGAACGGAGAGAGAGAGGGGGTTATGGCAAATAAACGGAGAGAGAGAAAGTAGATATGACAAAAGAACGGGGTATTGAAGCGCAGGGAACAGTGAGCGGTAATATTGATACGAACAAGACAGGAGAGCATTGTTTAAGACACCGAGAAGACTAAAATGAAAAGACAAGCGGAGTTTGAGATGTAATGCTTGACTACAGACTAATTAGAAGAACTTTCCCAACAACGTCACTGGCTTGTTATCAGAAGAATACATCATTACCTTGAGATTGCCTGTGTACCAACGACCCAGCTTAAACAATGAGAACAGTTTATTATTGCGTGAGATCGACGGTGATTAAATACGGTTAAGCTTTTAATTATTCAGATGCCAAATAAAGAGATGCTAGATGACATGCATTAATCATCTATTTGCATGGTGTCGCTTGTAAGTTGGCTGGTAATGACAGCACGAAAGAGCAGGAATTAATGTAACGATTTACAACAGTTCTGAAAACAAGGAAGGTGAACATTGTGATTATAAAAAAACCCATAAAATGTGCAGTAACGCGAAATTACGAATCACGTCAGAACTACATCATGGTCGGTCGGAATGTTAATATTGTGGTAGTATTGTGTGAACGTTATCACGGCAACGTATGCTGAGAAAGATCGGGTGAGTGAACGAGTGTTGTTTTACGCCACAGTCAGTAATATCCCCACTCTATCGCGTTGGCCCGTAGTGAGTGAGTGAGTTGTGTTTAACGCCGCTTTTAAGAGTATTCCAGTTATATCACGGCGTGTCAGCTTAATGTGGGAGGAAAGCCCGAAATGATGCAGGTCTTAGACGTTTACCACTTTTGTGAAACCCACGAGCACGGGTATGGTGCTGACAAACCTAGAAACATAATCGGGGCGAACCCACAATCATAGGTTTCTGGCGTGCCCAAGGGACGCAACTCTGCACAGCGAATCGTGGCGCCTTAGACGACTGGGCCACCCGTGCCCCCGCGTTGGCCTGTAAATAATATAGGGACAATATACATAAATATAAACAAGAAATGGTTTTTCGATGGTGTTGTGTTTGATAAAGGTATCATAGTTGTGTTTTGTTCAGCAGTGTTTCGGCGAATGTTTTCAGCTAAGTAACGTTTTGATAACTTTTCAATTTTTTGGTCATTACCAATTTGTATACTTTCTTTTGTTAGGCAGTATATGTCGAGAACGCATTCAGAACAATAGTGTGCATCTCAATAACGATGGGCGCTATTGTTGAAGTTTGTTGAATAGAGTGGAGCTAGCGCTCGGGCGTCAACATTCGCCGCGATTCGCTGCGTTACGTCCCTCGAATCGTGACATAATCCGATGATTTCGTTGGTTGGAATCCCATTTCACCCTAATTGTGATTCTAGATTAGGTGGGTGGGCACGAGTATGGTGCTGACATAAGTAGTAAAAGATTTGGTTTGAAGCGGCGTTAAATCCAACACATCCACTCACTCCTTTGAAAGTGTTTATGAGGATCAGAGTCAGCAGCCCCTCCCCCCCCCCCCAAAAAAAAAAAAAAAAATAATAAATAAATAAATAAATAAAAATATAAAAAATTAGAAAAAATAAAATAAAAAAATATTAAGACCGAGGAATAACAGGATGCGAATTCCAGTTTTGTAAAAACTATAAATATTGTCAGGATCGATTCACTGTTCACTGGTTCACAATATCGGCTTATATTTTTATATCGAATTTCGGCAAAAGCCCCGTGTTGAGGGTTTAATGATTACTGTCACAGACGGAATCAACAAATAAGTTCGAACTATCTTCAAGATATTCGAGTTCGGGATAGAGACTCCTGACGTAGTGATGGAAGGGGTGTTATTATGTGTGCTCATTGCGTTAGTGTTGATTGGAGGACATTTCCAAATTTGACGCATCAGTGACAAAAATGATGTCCGCAATTCCCTATTTTGACTTGTACCATATGTTGCCGTGTTTTTTCAGGTGAAGAGTTGAATTGCCTTTGCATGTGTTTGTGACGAGTGCACCGCGGCCGATGGGGCAGGATACGCTCACCTTTTCGCGAACACCTGGTATCATTACTATTTGATAGTGATTCATAAACACGTGCTCATGATATAGTCGGAATCGTACAATCGACTGCTTTATGCAGAGATTTCTATTGGATATGGAAAGGGTTTTGTCGCTTTATTTATTGCGAAACGACGGACGGAGAATGACGGACGAGTTATGATTAATACCGTACAAGAAAGACACGAGCTGACATCAGCTGCCATTAACAGGGCAACAGACAAGCAAGAAATTCAATTTAGGGTTGGGCAGCCGGCAGAAGCTAGACAGATAGAGAGAGGGGGAAATTGAGGCACCAATGAAGTCTGCTCGTTATTTAGTCAGATGCATGAAGGGCAGATTTGGAAAATAAAGTTTCAGGAATATCAAATTTAATTTATAAGCACTGACAGAAGTCTAGTATTTTGTGTGATAGGTAGCGATGCGTCTGATTGAATATATTCAATTGTTTTTTTGCAAAGCTGGCAATGTACCGGTTACGCCGCCAGGAGGACGGCATCCACAACATGGTTTAAATATTGGCGGGTAGATTAAACCTTAAGTAGGAAATACTGAGGGGAACAAAAAAGGAAATGTTTTGTGTTTAGCATAAAAGGATCTACAAAATTTAAGAAATAAGGGAATACTTTGCGAATTTGTTGTGAAAGTTGGAAGTGTTTATTTATAATTAACCTTGAGCAAGTCCTAACCATATGTCTTAGGCGATGGAGGAAAAGACAATGGAAACACAATGGTTCACAGACTTTCTCATTGTTAGATACTCGCATTGCTTGTACTAGCCCGGACTAATGCCGATTTATAGTGCTATCCCATTGAGATACCATGCCGCAGTTTAATATGAATACCCCACTCAAACACAGTAAACTGACTCCGAGCCGACCAGTCCTTGTTCTAGCCCATTAATGCCGACCGCCAGAAAGGGTTACGACAAGTACCATCTTTTAACGTCTTTTGGTA
This sequence comes from Haliotis rufescens, assembly GCF_023055435.1. Classification (NCBI taxonomy): domain Eukaryota; kingdom Metazoa; phylum Mollusca; class Gastropoda; order Lepetellida; family Haliotidae; genus Haliotis; species Haliotis rufescens. The sequence goes on from NW_025964090.1 coordinate 520,676, forward strand.
TCGAACCCCGGATCTTCCGCTCTCCGTGCGGACGCTCTACCACTAGACCAGGGAGGCGGTCAAGTTATGGAAAGAGATCAGAGGTTAATATACATTTCCGAAAGGAAATTCGAGACTTAGTATATACGTGACTATACACTTATCAATGGCCGATAGCATGAGCAGCTTTTGTCAGTCACTCAGCCAGGTAACAGTTGTAAGTTGCAACGTAGCCATCATCTCGTCTATCCTTCTTCATCAGCCATTATACCAACCAATCCCTATAGAACCTGAAGGGGGAACGGGTAGCCAAATGGTTAAAGCTTTCGCTCGTCACACTGAAGGCCCAGGTTCGATTCCCCACATGCGTTCAATATGTGAAGCCAATTTCTGGTGTCCCCCGCCGTGACTTTGCCGGGATATTTTTAAAGCGGCGTAAAACCATGTTCACTCACATTACCCGACATTTAACATGTGCTACCTGGAACTTGTAAACCTCGGAAATCCCATTTAGTTTGAAGCCATATTCAACCCCAGATCAGTTATATTATAGCTGTCAGGTAAATAGGACCGTGTGTGGAGCAGGTAAACCAATGATTGATGGTGTGAACACCTATACACGAATTCGCGGTGCGACGACAGGCAACATATCTGCTCACAAGTCCTCATCCTCAGACATTCCAGGGGGCACAGGTGGCCCAGTCGTCTAAGGCGCCGCGATTCGCTGTGCAGAGTTGCGTCCCTTGGGCAAGCCAGAAACCTATGATTGTGGGTTCGAATCCCGGTTCGCCCCGATTATGTTTCTAGGTTTGTCAGCACCATACCCGTGCTCGTGGGTTTCACCGAAGTGGTAAACGTCTAAGACCTGCATCACTTCGGGCTTTCCTCCCACATTCAGCTGACACGCCGTGATGTAACTGGAATACTGTTAAAAGCGGCGTGAAACCAAACTCACTCACTCACTCACTCACTCACGTTAAACAACAAACCAACCAACCAACCAAGTCCTCATCCTCAGAAATTTTAACCAATCAATCCTCATTTCAGTTCCACTTCCGCTTTATGGTCAACCTGAAACCGTAAGGATACTGTCGATTCCAGAATCGAAAGTAAAATATCTTTAAGATAGAGGTCCTTAAGTACACCGACGTGACTGTTCGTTCGTGTCGGTTCCAGTAACAACAATCAACGTCATCCACGTCCAACATCAGATCCGCATACAGCCCGGGCCACATCAACGTCGGTGTACTCATTGCGCTTAATTAAAACCAGGAAATTGACGATCGATTACTAATAATTTATCAGGCTATGAATCTGGATAAGGGATTTGATGGCAACGAGGGATAGAGAAGTTAGTTAACATGTCTCATTAAGCAAGTATCAATTATTAAAGGATACTGTTTTAGCACTGCACGGGGAAAGGCCCGCATATCAATACATTTGTATCAAATGGCTAAATCGTACGTGAACTCGAGACGATCATACAAGATGAAAATTTAATGTTTATTGGCGCTGATTACGCGGACCCGGGCCGAATGCCATACAAATATGACTCTTGTTTCTTGCCATTTTTTTGTGAGGGAGAAGGTCGCACCAAATCTTCACGAAAATGCGAAGGCAAAGATATGATAAGGACCCTTTCTGAATCATTAAACTGCTAAATATTTAATTCAGAAAAAAGGTGAAAGAAATCTCCATGTGAAGGAAAGCTACCATATTTCAAGTTTTGGCTCCAGTGATACGGCTAAGTGTGCTAAGAAACCTGTTCAAGATTTGTTCAGATAACATTTTAAGTATTTTTCACATTTGATCCAAGCTGAAATTGCGAGAAGCGGTACGAAACAACTTTGAACACGGACATACTCACTGCTTGTTATCTCCAAACCTTAACCAGGACTGCCTGGAACATCTTGCATCTTAGCTAAACCTAATAACAAGTCAAAGATGTAATAATTGTATTTAAAAAATACCAGTCACCCAAGTTGTGTGTGCGTGTGCGTGTGCGTGTGCGTGTGCGTGTGCGTGTGTTTGTGTTTGTAATAGTCCGGACTAATGCCGATTTTATAGTGCTCCCCCACTGAGATACCATGCCGCAGTTTAACATGAACACCCCACTCAGACACAGTATACTGACTCCGAGCCGACCAGTTCTTGTTTAAGCCCCCTAAAGCCGAGCGCCAGGCAGGGTAAGAACAAGTATCATTTTACGTCGTTTGGTATGACGCGGCCGGGGATCGAACCCGGACCTTCCGTTCTGCGGGCGCCCAACTTTGAAATCTGTCAGTTACTGTCTCCTTATAACACCTGCTCCTTGGGTTGTATATTGTTATAGACATCATGCAGCCTCACAGTGCCCAAACAAATGCAGTCAGGAGTCCTACTCAACTATGGTAGGGTCACCCGTATACTAGTGGTTAAGGACGATACGATAGAAGGTCTTCTATTCAAACCTAAAACGAATAATGACCAGAGCCCCAGTTGTTAAAGACCACACAAATGTGAATGTTTGTGGCTTTATTAATGAAAACAATAATTGAACTATGGTAAATAATGAATGTTGTAACCTTGATCAAATAAGTTTTGAGCAATAGTCGCATGCTCGATTGTACCTCAAAAGTTGTGAAATGTAGACACTAAAGGCTGGAGCTGCTGGAATATTGGATATGGCAAAGTTGGCGGAACCGTAAATTCCAAGTACTTTCCAAATTTTGAAACAGAGTTTTTCTTCCAGAAATGGGCTTCACACATCGTACCCATGTCGGGAATCGAACCCGGGTCTTCGGCGTGACGAGCGAACGCTTTAACCACAATCGCCCTTGTGTAAGAAAGGAGGTTTTTTGTCACCTCTAGCATCACTACCATGGCAAGAAACATCAAAGTGTTTTCTTCACACGTGCGGGGAATCGAACCAAGGAGTTCGAGGTGGCCGGCAACACTCTTACCATTGGGCTACCCAAACGCACCGATGACAGACTGACATTATCACACAGTTTGTGTGAACAAAATACCGTGTCTTAATTTCGTGAATTTTAAAGGTCAAAAGTTTCGGTGAACTACATTTTAAAGAAATTCACCACCCATTTAACAATAACCCTAACGTAAAAGTAATAAAACATCAAAATAGACCCTGAGACACATGTTTTGAAGCAGATTATGCCTAAGTAATTATATTGTGTTTTTAAATATTGGCAGTAATTGCCTTTCTTAAGCTTAGATAAAACGTGCTCGTCACGTGACCTTGCACGTGTGTATTCAAAATGGCGACTCGACGTCAGCTCATAATTACCTTTTAACAAATTATAGAAACTTTTTTCCTACTTCTGATTAGAGGGTTCATTACAACTACGCCTGTCGGCAGTGTGTTTAGGCTCCACCATCGTGGTTGCCATAGACACCACGTCTGCATCTTGCCGCCATTTCTAAAGGAAAATCGATTACAGGCGCGTGCGCACGTGGACAGATTACACGATAAGGAAGGGAGATAACCGCGGAACACAACCCTCCATTCTTCTCACTAATTTTTCATATGCTTGAGCGCGACTGGTTGACACCATAGAAAAACAACTGGCACCAACATATCTCCTTTCTTTGCAAATTGCCAAAGTGCAGGAAACATGAAGTCGCATGAACATGGCAGTGCTGGCTGAACAGGGGCCATGTTAGTTTCTATTGATTCCCGGTCGACCTCGGAGCCACGAGAGGCAGTCAAGACGAGACTAGATTGTTGAGGATGTGTTCAAAGGTCTATAAATACAGTAAGTGGGGTATTAATCTAATGAGGATCTACCGCCATATACCGGGGAGGAATCGCTACTACAGTCTGCCCCAATTGTGTCATCGATACAGGTGTCTGGAGTTTACTCGGTCCTCTGATAACTCCAGCCAAGAAAGAAGCGTCTGATGGCCAGAAAGCCTAAACTCTTGATCTGCTCTAGGAGCGCGGAGAAGATAGAAGTCAACTCTCAGCTGCCGTTGTGCCCTTAACCGCTGTTCAACTCTTGGAAAATTGAGTTAGGGGGTTTTAAGCTGCTTTTAGAAATATTCCATCAATATCACGACAGAGGACACCAGAAACGGGCTTCACACTTTGTACTCATGTCGGGAATCGAACCCTGATCCCCGGCGTGGCTAGGGAACGCTTTAACCGCTAAACCACCCCATCGCACCTCTTAATGAATTTGGCGTATGAATACTCGCTCATTTCAGATGGACACCATTAGGTTTGTTGATGGTGTCAGCGAGTAAGTCGGGTTTTACGCCGCTTTTAGCAATATTCCAGCCATTCCACGACCAGAAATGAGCTTCTCACGTTGTTCTCATGTGGGGACTCGAACTTCGACTTCGGC